>NC_069501.1:688762068-688957068 GCF_027579735.1 Bombina bombina | reverse complement strand
TAATAATAATAATAATTGTTAATTCTATATGTGCTGTAGAATTACTGTTTATGCCGGCACAACACCAGTTTAGTGGCAGCATATGGATTCTTTCCACCTACTTACTTGTTATGCAAGTATTTCACTTATATCTGTAGACAGTTTGGTCATCAACTCTTTCATAAACTAATGTGAATACAAACACAAAATACTATATTTCAAAGCTGAAAATGAAAAGTGTATCTTTTTATGCTACATTTACACCAATTTTATTTTACTCTTTATAAATCACTCCCTAGGATACTGCTGGAAGCTCTGCAGAGATATGGTAACTAAAGCTGCCCTTAAATTATTGGACCAGCAAATCCCACTATAACCTAAGGAAGAATGTATTTGATTAACCTGATGTCTTCAGACCTCATTATTAATGCAAATTATAAAAAGGAATGGCTTTTATAATCCTACAAGGATTTAACCCTATGACTGTGGGGACATTAATTACAGAAAAAAAACATTTGTAGAAGATAATTACCTCTTCCTTATGTGAATTAGACATAGCTGGGTACAGTGTTCTTTTGGCCCATGAGTATCATTCTGAAGAGCACAGGCTGTTCATCTAAAAAGTTTCAGAGGAGGAAGCTGAGTGCTCAACACAGCAGATATAAATTAGCTCAGCTAAAACACTCGGCAGAGAAGAGTGTACTTGTTATAATATATGGAAACAGCACAGACTTTTTCAGCTGGGTGCCCTAAGAGACCTATTGTTTAAATCCCATATTCTACAATTTAAATCCCACTGAGAAAAATAATTTTGAGGGATTTTTTAAATAGTATTCTCCTGTCTTTCTAATAACTTATTAATTAGGCCACATATTGCATTTATGTACATTATTTGCTAGATGCATCTCTTTATTATGCTATTGCTAATGTTTCATGCAAGGCCCTGCTGTCACATAGCTGCCCCAACAGTCCCTTTTTATGCTTTACCACATCTTTGTAATATACTTTTTATTTGCCTTTCTCTGTTTTCCCCATAGGTAGGGGACCATATTGACCATATTGCTGCTTTAAAAATGGACACATGAAAAATACATATGTCAAGGTTTTATGTAAAACATTTCTTTAAACAGCCCTGAAAACAGCCCTGACATATGTATTTTTCATATGTGTCCCCTTTTTAAACCGCAATATGGTCACCCTACCCATGGGGCATCATTTAACAATGGCTGGATGGACAAGGTTCTTTAAACCTGTCTGCCCCTGCATCACATCCAGGAGGTAGCAATACGCAGCCCATACTTAACATTGCACAAGCAACTTCTTTTGCAATGCTTCATCCTGCTCACATGTGGCCAAAGATGTGCAGACTTCTCCAGGGTGTTTTTAATCTGCCAGCTAAGAGCTGGCATATAACTTAGGAGGCAGATTTCCTATCGGCTTCAGGCTTACTCATGTGAGTCTGCACTGAATGTGCTCCAAAACTGCATTCACCTCTTGATAAATGAAGAGTTGGGACTTTTTGGAGGTAAGGAAGACTCCAAAATACTTATTAACCCTTGATTGTAGTTGAAATTGGCATACTTTATGCAGTGCTTCAAACTCTGCCCATGACAAGTTGATGTTTAAAACTTTGGACTTTTTGTTTTCAATGAAGCTGGAGAATTGTCCAAAAGTCTGAAATTCTAGAAGCAGCACATTTTAAACACATTGGAGCTAACCTGGATATCTTTGATGTTTCTATTATGTCTAACATGGGCTGTAAACACTTCCATGGTGAGAATAAATACAATCTGAGACAAAGGTCATCCCTGTCTAGTGTCATTCATGACCTGAAAAGGTTTGGAAACAAGACCGTTAACTTTTTTTGTAGCCCTAACACTTTACGTCAGGTCTCAAGTCATGCTCAAGGCCTCAAGCACAAAACATAACTTTCAACTTGTAATATGAGCAATGTTTAGCGCAGTTGTGTTGTCCATTAAAAGTATAAGGCACGCATAAGGGATATTGGCTGCGCTAAACATTCTCTGGTAATTCTTCTTTACCATGATGGCCTTAAAATATCAATTTACGTGTGAATCCTATCACCCTGCACTATCAATAGCACTCCACTTGTAATCTAGGCCTATGTGGGGTATTAATCAGAGGTCTTTAAAGGCACATGAAACCCAAATTTTTCTTTCATGATTTAGAAAGAGCATGCAATTTCTAACAACTTTCTAATTTACTTCTATTATCTAATTTGCTTCATTCTCTTGATATACTATATCTAGATAGGCTCAGTAGCTGCTGATTGGTTGCTGCACATAGATGCCTCGTGTGATTGGCTCACAATTGTGCATTGCTATTTCTTCAACAAAGGATATCTAAATAATGAAGCAAATTAGATAATAGAAGTAAATTGGAATGTTGTTTAAAATTGCATTCTCTACTTGAATCATGAAAGAAAAATGTTGGGTTTAGTGTCCCTTTAAGGCAGAGCTTGCATCTATTGTACTGCTATACAGTTAGTGCTTGCTTATTTTATATTATGTTCATGGTCCAGAAATTTACCTCAGGTACAAATTCCTGCATCAGCTGTAATGTCTGAGCAGTTTATAAAGACTATCTAAGCGTATGGCAATTTATACCTATGGAATAATTATTTATTTCCTACCTAGCTTTTGCAACACATTTTTCATTAATAGTTTGCGTTTCAAAAGCCACCAGGATACTCTGTTTTAATACATCTAACAGGAAAGGTTACCTTCACTGTTATTTAGAAAGTAGATGGTTTTATATTAGTAGCTTACAGAAGTATGAATTATTGATTCACTGCATGTTTAAGTCATCATAAAATTGTACTTCCCAAAGCATATTTCACTTTGCTTCAATAATATAGTAAACTGGGAATTTAAAGACGTATTTAGAACTAGTAGTTAAGAATTAGGGGCCGATTTATCAAGCTCTGCATGGAGCTTGATGCCCCTGTTTCTATGTGAGCCTTCTAAAGACCGCTGCTCCATAACTTGTTCGCCTGCTTTCAGGCCGCGGACAGAAATCAACCTGATTGAATACGATCGGGTTGATTGACACCCCCTGCTAGTGGCCAATTGGCCGTGAATCTGCAGGGGGCGGCATTGCACCAACAGTTCACAAGAACTGCTGGTGCAATGATAAATGCCGACAGCGTATGCTGTCGGCATTTATCGATGTGCAGCGGACATGATACGCTACATCGTATCATGTCCGCTCGCACTATGATAAATCTACCCCTTAGAGTGAACAGATCTGTTGTTATGCAAGTAATCATAACATTAATCCATTATGAGAAAAAAAAAACATTGCTGACATTTGATTTATAGGGATATTAGACAAAAATGAAATGCTATTTATAGGTAGGCTTACCATAATTTTGAGACGTGAAACTGGGACCACCTGGTGCGGTGCCAGTGGGGGTGTGGTCAGGAGCATGGTCAAGGGGGGTAGCTTTTATGTGTGTAATGTTTTGTGGATACTCTACCCTTCCTCAGTCAAACAAGTGAATCACACAGTTTAAATAGACCATAACACCACCCCCTAGTGAAAAAGGCACCATTACGTTGTCATGGCAAATAAGTCATTAATCTAAATATCAGATGCTAAATAATGCCAAACATAAAGCATAATTATCACTTTCATAATTATCAATTTCACAATTTAATATCTGCAGTGTAATATGTGTTTTATGTGTCTAATTAAGGAACAGAGCCAAATACTGATAAGGCATAAATACAACATTGAATGAAATTAAAAAAGAAACACGTACCTGCTAAAGCTGTTTAAGTGGCTACTCTATACCATAATGTAGGAAGATTATAGCCAAAATGCTATCCTGCATGAAGTAAAGCAAGATCTAGGCCAAAAATCCTGCCTGTCTGTACTTCCTAGTCATACCCATATGATTCCCCTAAAGGTGTATTACCGGCAATGTCACCAGGGGTCGGGGGGGGGGGGTAAATTCTTAGAAAATAAACCAAGTAAATGTAATGTAATGTAAACTTTGAAGGACACGAACGTTAAGCTAAGCAGGGCTGTATGTAACAAAGTGCCAACATCCAACTATGCTGGAGAGCCACAGTCCAGTCATTTTGAATAATGTGTCTGGGTTTCAGGTGGTCTGAAACCCGGAAACATGATTTGAAACCTGGAGGTGGCAACCCTACTGGGACAGAATGAACAACTGGGTGGGACACTGGGACAGCGCCTCCAAACCGGGACAATCCCAGTAAAAGTGGGACTTCTGGTAAGCCAATTTATAGGGATATATTCAAAGTATTTAATAAAATTAAGCAGTTGATTGTAATCATGCACTTGTTTTCATCAGATAACAATTTCTGAATGTCACTCAGTTTTAACAGTGTGTTTTTCCAGTGATCACAATCTAAAAATGCTTCTCAGAAAAGTATCTCTCACTGAGAAAATAGTTACCACCCATATACCACATAAAATCATTGCCATGCTAATCTTGTGATATATTAGTAAAAAACAACATGGACATGATTAAAGGCAATAAAATGGTGATATTAGGGTTTACAGATTACATTATATTACAGGTTGATGTGTTTGTGTGTTTCCTTTTAATAGTGTGTAGTAACACTAAGATGTGACGTGTGGAATTAACCTGTTGTGCTTCAATACGATTGAGATATGTGTGTATGTATCTCTAGGTAATTTGAACAGGGGCATTATGGGTACAGTGGGCATGTGTTTTGTTAGGTTATTGAATTCTGAATTTATTGGACAGGTAGCATTTATATCTGTTTAGTGACTTTGCTTCTAATATCATTCAGTATGGCGTGGTAATGCCAGTATATTTTGTACATGAGCAAAACTAATGAAACATCCTAATACTTTTTAGGGAAGCCAGTAATAAGGTGTAAGTGGTGTCTGGGGTGTATTAAGACCTTTTAACTGTGGAATTAAATACATGAAAAATGACAAGGAAATGTGTTGATAATTATTGAGAATATAGATTGTGAGTAAAACAAACAGGATTGGCACCTTCTACATATAGGGCCATTTTTTGCTGGAGAAGCCAGATAGATGGAGGTGAGATGTCTATTCATAAAACATCAGTGCTGTCATTGCAACTCTAATTTCGTTTGATTAAGGAAACTCTTAATGGAAAGTGGACTAAATCCTTAAACTAAGAGACATGAAGAAGGTACTGGCACACACAGATTTTTTTTTTAAAGAAATAAAATGTTCCAAACATAATAATCTTTATATGGTTACACAAATACAGTAAATTAATAATATGTTTATAGTTTTAACACTCACAATATTTGATAATACCCAATCTATGTATCTAGTGACATAAGTAACCTGTAGTTTTACATTAGCCATATGAGGTGAAGAACTAGAAGATTACAGTATATCAATAGAGTCTTTATGAATTCTGCATGTAGGTAAATAAAATCTTGTAAACTCCCCTAAATACTCACAGCCATTCCCTCCAGACACCTTTTGTTCTATCCAGCAAAACTATTTTTCTCCAACATAGGTGTGTCCGGTCCACGGCGTCATCCTTACTTGTGGGATATTCTCTTCCCCAACAGGAAATGGCAAAGAGCCCAGCAAAGCTGGTCACATGATCCCTCCTAGGCTCCGCCTACCCCAGTCATTCTCTTTGCCGTTGTACAGGCAACATCTCCACGGAGATGGCTTAGAGTTTTTTAGTGTTTAACTGTAGTTTTTATTATTCAATCAAGAGTTTGTTATTTTAAAATAGTGCTGGTATGTACTATTTACTCAGAAACAGAAAAGAGATGAAGATTTCTGTTTGTATGAGGAAAATGATTTTAGCAACCGTTACTAAAATCCATGGCTGTTCCACACAGGACTGTTGAGAGGAATTAACTTCAGTTGGGGGAACAGTGAGCAGTCTCTTGCTGCTTGAGGTATGACACATTCTAACAAGACGATGTAATGCTGGAAGCTGTCATTTTCCCTATGGGATCCGGTAAGCCATGTTTATTAAGATTGTAAATAAGGGCTTCACAAGGGCTTATTAAGACTGTAGACTTTTTCTGGGCTAAATCGATTCATTATTAACACATATTTAGCCTTGAGGAATCATTTAATCTGGGTATTTTGATAAGTTTATATCGGCAGGCACTTTTTTAGACACCTTTCTCTTTAGGGGCTTTCACAAATCATAGGCAGAGCCTCATTTTCGCGCCGGTGTTGCGCACTTGTTTTTGAGAGGCATGACATGCAGTCGCATGTGTGAGGAGCTCTGATACATAGAAAAGACTTTCTGAAGGCGTCATTTGGTATCGTATTCCCCTTTGGGCTTGGTTGGGTCTCAGCAAAGCAGACACCAGGGACTGTAGAGGGGTTAAAGTTAAAAACGGCTCCGGTTCCGTTATTTTAAGGGTTAAAGCTTCCAAATTTGGGGTGCAATACTTTTAAGGCTTTAAGACACTGTGGTGAAATTTTGGTGAATTTTGAGCAATTCCTTCATATTTTTTCGCAATTGCAGTAATAAAGTGTGTTCAGTTTAAAATTTAAAGTGACAGTAACGGTTTTATTTTAAAACGTTTTTTGTACTTTGTTATCAAGTTTATGCCTGTTTAACATGTCTGAACTACCAGATAGACTGTGTTCTGAATGTGGGGAAGCCAGAGTTCCTTCTCATTTAAATAAATGTGATTTATGTGACAATGACAATGATGCCCAAGATGATTCCTCAAGTGAGGGGAGTAAGCATGGTACTGCATCATTCCCTCCTTCGTCTACACGAGTCTTGCCCACTCAGGAGGCCCCTAGTACATCTAGCGCGCCAATACTCCTTACTATGCAACAATTAACGGCTGTAATGGATAATTCTGTCAAAAACATTTTAGCCAAAATGCACACTTATCAGCGTAAGCGCGACTGCTCTGTTTTAGATACTGAAGAGCATGACGACGCTGATAATAATGGTTCTGAAGGGCCCCTAAACCAGTCTGATGGGGCCAGGGAGGTTTTGTCTGAGGGAGAAATTACTGATTCAGGGAACATTTCTCAACAAGCTGAACCTGATGTGATTACGTTTAAATTTAAGTTGGAACATCTCCGCATTCTGCTTAAGGAGGTATTATCCACTCTGGATGATTGTGACAAGTTGGTCATCCCAGAGAAACTATGTAAAATGGACAAGTTCCTAGAGGTCCCGGGGCTCCCAGAAGCTTTTCCTATACCCAAGCGGGTGGCGGACATTGTAAATAAAGAATGGGAAAGGCCCGGTATTCCTTTCGTCCCTCCCCCCATATTTAAAAAATGTTTCCTATGGTCGACCCCAGAAAGGACTTATGGCAGACAGTCCCCAAGGTCGAGGGAGCGGTTTCCACTTTAAACAAACGCACCACTATACCCATAGAAGATAGTTGTGCTTTCAAAGATCCTATGGATAAAAAATTAGAAGGTTTACTTAAAAAGATGTTTGTTCAGCAGGGTTACCTTCTACAACCAATTTCATGCATTGTCCCTGTCACTACAGCCGCGTGTTTCTGGTTCGATGAGCTGGTAAAGGCGGTCGATAGTGATTCTCCTCCTTATGAGGAGATTATGGACAGAATCAATGCTCTCAAATTGGCTAATTCTTTCACCCTAGATGCCACTTTGCAATTGGCTAGGTTAGCGGCTAAGAATTCTGGGTTTGCTATTGTGGCGCGCAGAGCGCTTTGGTTGAAATCTTGGTCAGCTGATGCGTCTTCCAAGAACAAGCTACTTAACATTCCTTTCAAGGGGAAAACGCTGTTTGGCCCTGACTTGAAAGAGATTATCTCTGATATCACTGGGGGTAAGGGCCATGCCCTTCCTCAGGATCGGCCTTTCAAGGCCAAAAATAAACCTAATTTTCGTCCCTTTCGTAGAAACGGACCAGCCCAAAGTGCTACGTCCTCTAAGCAAGAGGGTAATACTTCTCAAACCAAGCCAGCTTGGAGACCAATGCAAGGCTGGAACAAGGGAAAGCAGGCCAAGAAACCTGCCACTGCTACCAAGACAGCATGAAATGTTGGCCCCCGATCCGGGACCGGATCTGGTGGGGGGCAGACTCTCTCTCTTCGCTCGGGCTTGGGCAAGAGATGTTCTGGATCCTTGGGCGCTAGAAATAGTTTCCCAAGGTTATCTTCTGGAATTCAAGGGGCTTCCCCCAAGGGGGAGGTTCCACAGGTCTCAGTTGTCTTCAGACCACATAAAAAGACAGGCATTCTTACGTTGTGTAGAAGACCTGTTAAAAATGGGAGTGATTCATCCTGTTCCATTAGGAGAACAAGGGATGGGGTTCTACTCCAATCTGTTCATAGTTCCCAAAAAAGAGGGAACGTTCAGACCAATCTTAGATCTCAAGATCTTAAACAAGTTTCTCAAGGTTCCATCGTTCAAAATGGAAACCATTCGAACAATTCTTCCTTCCATCCAGGAAGGTCAATTCATGACCACGGTGGATTTAAAGGATGCGTATCTACATATTCCTATCCACAAGGAACATCATCGGTTCCTAAGGTTCGCATTCCTGGACAAGCATTACCAGTTCGTGGCGCTTCCTTTCGGATTAGCCACTGCTCCAAGGATTTTCACAAAGGTACTAGGGTCCCTTCTAGCTGTGCTAAGACCAAGGGGCATTGCTGTAGTACCTTACTTGGACGACATTCTGATTCAAGCGTCGTCCCTTCCTCAAGCAAAGGCTCACACGGACATTGTCCTGGCCTTTCTCAGATCTCACGGATGGAAAGTGAACGTGGAAAAGAGTTCTCTATCTCCGTCAACAAGGGTTCCCTTCTTGGGGACAATAATAGACTCCTTAGAAATGAGGATTTTTCTGACAGAGGCCAGAAAAACAAAACTTCTAGACTCTTGTCGGATACTTCATTCCGTTCCTCTTCCTTCCATAGCGCAGTGCATGGAAGTGATAGGTTTGATGGTAGCGGCAATGGACATAGTTCCTTTTGCGCGCATTCATCTAAGACCATTACAACTGTGCATGCTCAGTCAGTGGAATGGGGACTATACAAACTTGTCTCCGAGGATACAAGTAAATCAGAGGACCAGAGACTCACTCCGTTGGTGGCTGTCCCTGGACAACCTGTCACAAGGGATGACCTTCCGCAGACCAGAGTGGGTCATTGTCACGACCGACGCCAGTCTGATGGGCTGGGGCGCGGTCTGGGGATCCCTGAAAGCTCAGGGTCTTTGGTCTCGGGAAGAATCTCTTCTACCGATAAATATTCTGGAACTGAGAGCGATATTCAATGCTCTCAAGGCTTGGCCTCAGCTAGCGAGGGCCAAGTTCATACGGTTTCAATCAGACAACATGACAACTGTTGCGTACATCAACCATCAGGGGGGAACAAGGAGTTCCCTGGCGATGGAAGAAGTGACCAAAATCATTCTATGGGCGGAGTCTCACTCCTGCCACCTGTCTGCTATCCACATCCCAGGAGTGGAAAATTGGGAAGCGGATTTTCTGAGTCGTCAGACATTGCATCCGGGGGAGTGGGAACTCCATCCGGAAATCTTTGCCCAAGTCACTCAACTGTGGGGCATTCCAGACATGGATCTGATGGCCTCTCGTCAGAACTTCAGAGTTCCTTGCTACGGGTCCAGATCCAGGGATCCCAAGGCGGCTCTAGTGGATGCACTAGTAGCACCTTGGACCTTCAAACTAGCTTATGTATTCCCGCCGTTTCCTCTCATCCCCAGGCTGGTAGCCAGGATCAATCAGGAAAGGGCGTCGGTGATCTTGATAGCTCCTGCGTGGCCACGCAGGACTTGGTATGCAGATCTGGTGAATATGTCATCGGCTCCACCATGGAAGCTACCTTTGAGACGAGACCTTCTTGTTCAAGGTCCGTTCGAACATCCGAATCTGGTCTCACTCCAGCTGACTGCTTGGAGATTGAACGCTTGATCTTATCGAAGCGAGGGTTCTCAGATTCTGTTATCGATACTCTTGTTCAGGCCAGAAAGCCTGTAACTAGAAAGATTTACCACAAAATTTGGAAAAAATATATCTGTTGGTGTGAATCTAAAGGATTCCCTTGGGACAAGGTTAAGATTCCTAAGATTCTATCCTTCCTTCAAGAAGGATTGGAAAAAGGATTATCTGCAAGTTCCCTGAAGGGACAGATTTCTGCCTTGTCTGTGTTACTTCACAAAAAGCTGGCAGCTGTGCCAGATGTTCAAGCCTTTGTTCAGGCTCTGGTTAGAATCAAGCCTGTTTACAAACCTTTGACTCCTCCTTGGAGTCTCAACTTAGTTCTTTCAGTTCTTCAGGGGGTTCCGTTTGAACCCTTACATTCCGTTGATATTAAGTTATTATCTTGGAAAGTTTTGTTTTTGGTTGCAATTTCTTCTGCTAGAAGAGTTTCAGAATTATCTGCTCTGCAGTGTTCTCCTCCTTATCTGGTGTTCCATGCAGATAAGGTGGTTTTACGTACTAAACCTGGTTTTCTTCCAAAAGTTGTTTCTAACAAAAACATTAACCAGGAGATTATCGTACCTTCTCTGTGTCCGAAACCAGTTTCGAAGAAGGAACGTTTGTTGCACAATTTGGATGTTGTTCGCGCTCTAAAATTCTATTTAGATGCTACAAAGGATTTTAGACAAACATCTTCCTTGTTTGTTGTTTATTCCGGTAAAAGGAGAGGTCAAAAAGCAACTTCTACCTCTCTCTCTTTTTGGATTAAAAGCATCATCAGATTGGCTTACGAGACTGCCGGACGGCAGCCTCCCGAAAGAATCACAGCTCATTCCACTAGGGCTGTGGCTTCCACATGGGCCTTCAAGAACGAGGCTTCTGTTGATCAGATATGTAGGGCAGCGACTTGGTCTTCACTGCACACTTTTACCAAATTTTACAAGTTTGATACTTTTGCTTCTTCTGAGGCTATTTTTGGGAGAAAGGTTTTGCAAGCCGTGGTGCCTTCCATCTAGGTGACCTGATTTGCTCCCTCCCATCATCCGTGTCCTAAAGCTTTGGTATTGGTTCCCACAAGTAAGGATGACGCCGTGGACCGGACACACCTATGTTGGAGAAAACAGAATTTATGTTTACCTGATAAATTACTTTCTCCAACGGTGTGTCCGGTCCACGGCCCGCCCTGGTTTTTTAATCAGGTCTGATAATTTATTTTCTTTAACTACAGTCACCACGGTTTCATATGGTTTCTCCTATGCAAATATTCCTCCTTAACGTCGGTCGAATGACTGGGGTAGGCGGAGCCTAGGAGGGATCATGTGACCAGCTTTGCTGGGCTCTTTGCCATTTCCTGTTGGGGAAGAGAATATCCCACAAGTAAGGATGACGCCGTGGACCGGACACACCGTTGGAGAAAGTAATTTATCAGGTAAACATAAATTCTGTTTTCCAAAACATAACAGACTGAATATTTTAGTTACATATTATTTTCCAGGTGTGTTTCCAATAATTGTAGTTGTAATGATTATTTTTCATAGTTTGCATTTCTTGTGCAACATTTCATGTATTGGGCACTAATGAAACTGTGGAGATATAGGTAAGGCGATGCTCAATTAATTTTGAACATGGTTTTGCCTTAGCAATGATGCCCCTCTGCTCCCTCATGAGCATCATGAAATAAGGCCAATGTTGACATATCTTTTTTTTTAAAGGACATAACGTTCAGCAATATCTGCCTGGGAGTCATTTGTCTACATGCTATTCAGGACTAAAGTTGCATTCATTTACTGGAAAAATACTCACCAATAGCAATTAATTATGTAACATCCAAAAAAGTGAAGCAATTTTTTATGATGTCCAGTGTCCATATCTTTGCAATTAAATTCCTTCTATTGTAAAAGTTACAGGAATAACATTGCTCTACAAATAACCGATAATAATAATAATAATAATAATTGTTAATTCTATATGTGCTGTAGAATTACTGTTTATGCCGGCACAACACCAGTTTAGTGGCAGCATATGGATTCTTTCCACCTACTTACTTGTTATGCAAGTATTTCACTTATATCTGTAGACAGTTTGGTCATCAACTCTTTCATAAACTAATGTGAATACAAACACAAAATACTATATTTCAAAGCTGAAAATGAAAAGTGTATCTTTTTATGCTACATTTACACCAATTTTATTTTACTCTTTATAAATCACTCCCTAGGATACTGCTGGCAGCTCTGCAGAGATATGGTAAATAAAGCTGCCCTTAAATTATTGGACCAGCAAATCCCACTATAACCTAAGGAAGAATGTATTTGATTAACCTGATGTCTTCAGACCTCATTATTAATGCAAATTATAAAAAGGAATGGCTTTTATAATCCTACAAGGATTTAACCCTATGACTGTGGGGACATTAATTACAGAAAAAAAACATTTGTAGAAGATAATTACCTCTTCCTTATGTGAATTAGACATAGCTGGGTACAGTGTTCTTTTGGCCCATGAGTATCATTCTGAAGAGCACAGGCTGTTCAGCTAAAAAGTTTCAGAGGAGGAAGCTGAGTGCTCAACACAGCAGATATAAATTAGCTCAGCTAAAACACTCGGCAGAGAAGAGTGTACTTGTTATAATATATGGAAACAGCACAGACTTTTTCAGCTGGGTGCCCTAAGAGACCTATTGTTTAAATCCCATATTCTACAATTTAAATCCCACTGAGAAAAATAATTTTGAGGGATTTTTTAAATAATATTCTCCTGTCTTTCTAATAACTTATTAATTAGGCCACATATTGCATTTATGTACATTATTTGCTAGATGCATCTCTTTATTATGCTATTGCTAATGTTTCATGCAAGGCCCTGCTGTCACATAGCTGCCCCAACAGTCCCTTTTTATGCTCCACCACATCTTTGTAATATACTTTTTATTTGCCTTTCTCGGTTTTCCCCATAGGTAGGGGACCATATTGACCATATTGCTGCTTTAAAAATGGACACATGAAAAATACATATGTCAAGGTTCTTATGTAAAACATTTCTTTAAACAGCCCTGAAAACAGCCCTGACATATGTATTTTTCATATGTGTCCCTTTTTAAACAGCAATATGGTCACCCTACCCATGGGGCATCATTTAACAATGGCTGGATGGACAAGGTTCTATAAACCTGTCTGCCCCTGCATCACATCCAGGAGGTAGCAATACGCAGCCCATACTTAACATTGCACAAGCAACTTCTTTTGCAATGCTTCATCCTGCTCACATGTGGCCAAAGATGTGCAGACTTCTCCAGGGTGTTTTTAATCTGCCAGCTAAGAGCTGGCATATAACTTAGGAGGCAGATTTCCTATCGGCTTCAGGCTTACTCATGTGAGTCTGCACTGAATGTGCTCCAAAACTGCATTCACCTCTTGATAAATGAAGAGTTGGGACTTTTTGGAGGTAAGGAAGACTCCAAAATACTTATTAACCCTTGATTGTAGTTGAAATTGGCATACTTTATACAGTGCTTCAAACTCTGCCCATGACAAGATGATGTTTAAAACTTTGGACTTTTTGTTTTCAATGAAGCTGGAGAATTGTCCAAAAGTCTGAAATTCTAGAAGCAGCACATTTTAAACACATTGGAGCTAACCTGGATATCTTTGATGTTTCTATTATGTCTAACATGGGCTGTAAACACTTCCATGGTGAGAATAAATACAATCTGAGACAAAGGTCATCCCTGTCTAGTGTCATTCATGACCTGAAAAGGTTTGGAAACAAGACCGTTAGCTTTCACTCTAGCAGCTGGAGAGGTACAGAGACAGAAGATGTGCTTGATCAAATTTGGGCCAAAATTAAATGTTTCTAATGTTGTTTCTAAGAATCTACAGTCTGAATTGTCAAAAGCCTTTTTGGAATTGGTAACAACCAGTATTGATTGGACTCCCCTCTGTTTCACATTGAACATTAGGGTCAGGGTCCTAATAGTATTATCGCAAGGGTCTGTTTATGGGACGAACCCAGCCTGGTCTACATGAATAATATGCTTTAAGATTCTTTCAAGAATTGTTATGCATGTGTTTAAAAGTAATATAGGATGATAGTTTCCAGGCTTCTTAGCTGGCTTCCCAAGTTTAAGGAGAACAGTATTGTGAGCTTCTAATAGAAACAGCAGATTATAGATTATCTTTTCTGGGCAATAGGTCATTTGGGATAATTGCACCTGAAAACAAAAAAAGGACCAATATATGCAGTAGATTTGCATAATTAACAAGTACATCCCTGTCTAGTGTCATTCATTACCTGAAAAGTTTTGGCAACAAGACTGGTAGCTTTCACTACAGAGACTAAAGATGTGCTTGATCAAATGTGGGCCAAAATTAAATGTTTCTAATGCTGTTTCTAAGAATCAACAGTCTGCAAGGTCAAAAGCCTTTTTGGAATTGGTAACAACCAGTATTGATTGGACTCCCCTCTGTTTCACATTGAACATGAGGGTCAGGGTCCTAATGGTATTATCGCAAAGGGTCTCTATATGGGATTAACCCAGCCTGGTCTACATGAATAATATGCTCTATGATTCTTTCAATTGTTATGAATGTTTTTAAAAGTAACATAGGATGATAGTTTCCAGGCTTCTTAGCTGACTTGCCAAGTTTAAGGAGAACAGCAATGTAAGCTTATAATAGAAACAGCAGGTCATTGATGATCTTTTCTGGGCAATAGGTCATTTGGGATAATTGCACCTGAAAACAATAAAAGCACCAATATATGCAGTAGAATTGCATAATCCAAGGCAGAAAAAATCTGGAGTGCAAGAAGAAAAGGGAACTGCAATAGTGTGAGATCCAACAACAATTTTTATTTACACGCAAATAAAAACTACTCACAAAATTCCCAATTAGTTGAGCATATAATCAAAGATAAGGAGTACTCTTGTGTTTTTCTCACGGCTGTGTCTTTGCAAGAGTCGGCGTGTGATGTCACCACCCGATCTGTTACCGCAATATTTCAATCACACCTTTCTCCTCTAACAGCTGTCAAACAGTTCACATCAAAGTTCAAGCATTCGGCGCCTCAACGCGTTTCCCCGCCTCCTCGGCTCAACGCCTCCTTGGCGGCTTTCTCAAGAGTACCAAATGCTTACCATAGGCTCCTATTTATACTAATGTAATAATAGTGCCCCCTGCTGTCCAAAAGTAGCCCTTTAATAGAAACTCTGCTGAATTTAATAATATCCTTTTGTTTCAGCTTCGGGCAATATACCTATACATTGCGGTGTGTAGTATAATACGTTATATATAAATAGCACAAGATTTAAAATACATAATAATCATAACATCATATATAATACATTCAATTACAATATTTGATACAATATATGATTTAAAAACACCACATCAAATTAAAAAACATATATTTTAAAAATTGACAATGTGCATAAAAACATTCAATTGACTATAAAACATATAACATACAAAGTTTTCTCTTTATTTAATAAATTATATTAAAATTAATTTCAACTGTATGTTGATATGTACACGTCAATCCAACTTTTGAATTCTCTTAAAATACATGTTCATATTCAGAATTAATTTAAAATCTGTTTTTTTTTTAAAAAAAACATTAAGAGAATTGATTCAAAAAGTATTAGAATAATTCATTTATAAAAATATATTATTTTCTACACTAAAATAAATTAATAAAATATAAAATCTAATGTATAAAAAATCTAATGTATAAAAAATAGGGATTTCTATTATTTCTCTACACCATTACCAACATACTAGGGAAGATTAATACTACTACACTTCGATCCTAATAGGTTTGTTTGAACACTATATAAATGCTGTAATGTCTATATCTACATTCAAACCCTTGGGAGCGAGGGTACCTAATTTATGGATCCAAAAAGTTTCCCTCCTTCTCAATTTTAATAAGCGATCACCCCCCATAGGGTCTTTAGGAACAATTTCTATCCCTTTTATGGTCAGACTTGAAGGATCACAATTATGTTTGTCTGAAAAATGTCTAGGGACACTATGTTTCAAAAGTGTTTTTTTAATATTTGCAATATGTTCACTAAACCTTTTTGATAGAATTCTTTTGGTCCGGCCCACATACTGTAGGCCACACCCACACTCTAATAAATATACTACATATACACTTTTACAGGTGATAAAATGTTTTACTTTAAATTCCTGTCCCGTTGTATTTGATTTGATTACTGATCTTTGTGAACTAATATTCTTACACATTGGGCAGCGAGATTTATTGCATTTATATGTCCCATTTAATTTCAAAAAAAATTTTTGGCTATTAGTTTTTGAGTCTCTATTTGGTTTGTTTGCATCTCTGAGTTTACTTGGGGCAACTAAATTCTTTAGATTAGTATTCTTTTTGAAAACCAAATTAGGTCTATTATCAAGTACTTTATTCAGTAAAGGATCACTTGTTAGCACCGACCAATATTTATTGAGGACCCCCTTAACTTTATTCACTCCCTCCCCATACTGAGTTATAAATTTTACTGTTGGTGGATTTTTATTTACATCTATTACTTTTTTCTTATTTCTAAGTAACTTTTCCCTATCATCCATTTCAACAGCAGACATTATTTTCGAGAGATCTGTCTCATTGTATGATCGTGATACAAATTTTTTACGTAAAATATCAGCCTCTTGTTTGTAATCAGTGATTTTGGAACAGTTACGCCTGATTCTTGTAAACTGGCTTTTAGGGATATTTTTTATCCATTTACTGTAATATCCACTTTTCACATGAAGCAGGCCGTTACTGTCTACATCTTTTCTAAAGTTCTTAGTTAAAATTTCATTGTTTTCTATAAATATACTTAGATCTAAAAAATCAATACATTGAGTTTGGATGTTGCTAACCAGGTTTACATTATACTCATTAAAATTTAAATACTCTAAAAACTTTTTAGCTTCATCCTCAGACCCTCCCCAAATCATAAACACATCATCAATGAAGCGCTTATAAAATACAATCTGTTCCTTATAAATATTACCTTCATTCCAAATTAATCTATCCTCAAACAGTCCCATAAACAGATTTGCATATGATGGGGCGAATTTCGTCCCCATCACTGTACCGCATTTTTGGTGGTAGAATATTTTATCAAATACAAAATAATTATGCTCTAACACATATCTGATACATTTTTCAAGGAATTGTATTTGTTTGTTTGGGAACGTACCTTTTTTACCTAAAAAATATTTACATGCCTCTACACCTAAATCATGTTTAATTATAGTGTAGAGGGATGCGACATCACATGTAATTAAATACATCCCTTCTTTCCACTCCACATTCTTTAATTCATGTATTAGATGTATACTATCTTTTAAATGTGACTTCAAGTCCAAAACTAGTGGGTTTAGAAAATAATCCACATAACTAGAGATATTTGCAGTAAGGGAATCAATCCCAGAAACTATGGGCCTACCGGGTGGATTTATAAGCGTTTTGTGTATTTTAGGTAAATGATACATTGTTGCAATCTTTGGATGATCCTTATATAAGAATTTAAATTCATCATTAGTTATTATTTTATCATCCAAACCATTTCTCAACAATGTATCAAGATCTTTCAGAAATATATTAGTTGGATCGCTTTTTAATTTATTATAGGTTTCAATATCCCCTAATAAGCGTAATGCTTCCATTACATATGTTTCCCTGTCCTGGATAACAATACCCCCGCCCTTGTCTGCAGGGCGGATACTAATATTTGTATTATCCATCAATTTCCTCAGACTCACTCTTTCACTTTTAGTCAAATTATCAGCTATCTCTGTGTCCACATTTAATTTTTCCAAATCCTTTTCCACTAGGTTTTTAAAGGTTTTAATATATTCTCCTTGGGCATATGTTGGATAAAAAGTGGACTGTTTCCTCTTATAACTATGGATACAGATTTCATTTTCCATTTCACTAATTTGTTCCATATTGGATTCTTCTTGTAGTGCATTTAGGGATTCTAAAGCATTAACATCATCCCCCATCAGAATCCCCTTATGTTTCTCTGCATATTTAATATCCTTATTGGCAAAATACCTTTTTAATGTAATGTTCCTAATAAATCTTTGGAAGTCAATATAAACTTGAAATTTATCAATACTTTTATTAGGGGCAAAAGACAATCCTCTACTTAAAAGGGTAAGTGAACTGTCATCCAATGGATACTTGGATAGATTATAAATACTGGCTTGGTTTTGGTTTATTAATTCCATCTTGCACTTTTTTGATTGCTTCTTTCTTCCCCCTCTGCATCCCCGTTTTGACTGAATCTTTTTTCCTGTGTTGTTGCTCTTGTTCCCTCACATAATTCCCCTCCCCCCAATATCTGTCTCCCCTGGGGTATTGGTTCTGTTCCCTCCATGATTCTGCATCTGCTTTCCACCTGGTCATGTTCCTTGGGGACTGAAAAGGGATCACAGGGGTTCTATTATTATATCCACTATTACTATTTCTTGGTCTAGCTCCCTCATTATACAAATCCCTATTTGGTTCCTGTAATACTTCAAATCTATTTTGATAACTGATACCAGATTCTTTATTATTCTTTTCTCTAGTTCCTGTTTTATTTTTTATTTTTAATTTTTTTTTAATTTTTATTGAGGTTGTCAAAACACATATTATACATTGAAAATTCAATTGTCAGTAATCTCAAGAAACATGTTACAATAGAATATAGGATCGTAGTTAACAAAAGTACAATCATATCGAACAGTAACCTGTATGTTACCTGTAAAATAATTTTAACCCAACATCAAAGATCATAGCTGTTCGGAATGTAGATATAATAAACTTGTGCCAGTAACAGTGCCTACACTAACAATCTGCCCCAAAAATTGAATTGTGAAATTGAAACCTCATTTTTTTATTTATAGAGAAAATAGGGAGGGGTTTATTAGTGGCCGCTATATTGACAAAAAAAATATATAAAAAGTATCAGGGGAAGGTTCTGTGGAATCTGCGTTCCTATGTTTATCCATTTAAACAAATCCAGGAGGGAAGGGAAGGCGGAGCCACTAATGTGAAAATTATAGTTCTAGGGCGAACTTTATGAATATATTCTTATAACAAAAATTTCCTAGAGTTATCTCATGAGCAATTGTACACCCAAGGACTATACATATACACATATGTCTATAAACAGAGTAAAATAACAAACCATATCTTGGCCAATGAATTGAAGCATATAACAGTTGGCAACTTTTTATATTAAGTAAAATAAAATGCAAATTCAATCCCATCACGTTTAAGTAAATCTGGCTGTAATTTAAATGCTAGTATGGGACTCTGGCATATTATAACTGAAATAGAGAGTTCATCAACAGAACATAAAAAAATCTGAGTATAAGTCTAGCATAGCTATAAATTGTGACCGCCCCCGTGGAACATTTTTTCTTAAAAATAACAGCTTAGGTTCAGACTGGTTGCATATTTAACCCTCCTGCAAAATGTAGTGTACAAAGCTAAGTAAACATGAGACTGTTATATACAGGCCTATGGCTTTAGAGACATGCCCATAACTAGCCTGACATACGTAGATATTTCAGTATAAGCCTATGAAAGGCTAACAGAGCCCCTTTACTATAAGCATGCCTGGAGGCCATTATATAGTATACATAGTCAGATCGACAGGAAAACAGTATATGCCAACTGAACTTTTATATCTGGGCAGTAAACCGGCATGGAGCACATATCACACAGCTACAGACTTAGCCACAAAGCATCACATCCAAGCATTAACATTCAGATCAAGATCATGAAAATTAAAATATTAAACTCGCACCTAACTACCTATGAACAAACTGAAGTCCACATGGCAATCAGGTAATGTGTTGAGAATGATAGTGTAAGTCTCAGAACAAAGTGACCAAGAACTAAGACATCAGGCATTACTGCCGTCATAAATAATCAAGTCCTGTTAGCAAAAGTATATAATATGAGTCCGAGTGATTAACCACCCAGATACCGAGAAGAAGTTACTCTCGAGTGGTACATATTCACCTATCCCACGCCAGTAGTCCAAAAAGCTTGCCCCGAAAGAGCGGCATAGGATTTCAATGAGACCGGCTGGTCTAGCTCCTCAGCTGCTCGGAAGCAAATCTCCTGTGGTAGTACAGCCAATGCTACACAGGTAACTGCACTATATGCACATCTATCTACCTCCTCCATATGGGTCATCCAGAGTGATAGCCCGCGGTCAGCAGTCAAACCGCTAGGGCCCCTGGCTGTTGATCTCGCCATACCGGACAGGTATACTGGATTGCCCTGCTTATACTCCGGGTCTTCTGGTGGGTCACAATGTTCAGCGTCCTGTTCCCGGGGATCGGCTGTATCCCTTGAGACCTGATCCTGCCGATGTGACTTGTCCCATTGACCCGCTTTTGTTGGGTCATGGGCAATGTTGCTTTTGGAGTTATTGTCACGGAGACATGATTTTGAAGCTCCCCAGGCTTTTCAATCTGTGTCGAGCCGTCAATGCTTCGGAGCACTGCCAATTCAAATTGTGTAAAGAGTTTGTGCAGCACATGTGCGATGTCCGCCATTACAAATGGTGAAGAGTTTGGTGCAGGGTATCCGCAGTTAGTCATGAGAGTAATAGTCCCCGGAGTATAACCTTATAGCTCAGACATTTAAAAGAGATAATGTGCGGCGCTTCTCTGAATTCTCCCGTTGTCTATCTTATATAACAATGGTGGCTTTATGTAAACTTCAGTAATGCTGGTATCAAATGGATTATAAGAGAAATCGTATCTGTATACTTTTAGACCCAGGGGCCTACAGGGGAAATATATGCGGCAGCCCCAGCCACGCCATTCACAAGTAGTGTGCGCAGCTCACTTGGAGAGCATAGGTCAGGGTGTCCGTTGATCGCTCCTGTGCCTCAAATATATTAGGTAAGGGATCTTAGCTTCCTGAAAAAACAATCTTTGGTAGAATATCTCTTCTTAATTGCAAGTAGAAAGCAAAGTATATAGAATACATGCAGGAGCTCCTCCAAAACACGTCCTGCCGCTCCAAGCATAGGCTCCGCCACCCTCCTGTTTTATTTTTATTTTTATATCCAAACTCATTTACTTTTTTCTTTGGTACATTATCCAAAGATTTATTATCTATATTCTCATTTGCAGGTTTATTAGTATCTTTTACTTTTTCTTTTTCTATACTATTGGACATATCACTACTAGTTCCTCCATTTCTCCTATTCCCTGTATAAAAATTGATTCTCCCTGTTTTTGATTTCCAATTGTATTTCTGATCATTATTGAAATCACATTGGTCACGTTTTAATTTATTAGCTTTAGAGATAATTAATTCTTTAGTTAATTGTTCAACTCCTTTAGTAATATTATTATACAATGTTTTTAATTCATCATTGATAAGCAGTGTTTCCATTTTATCCTCAATTTTGCTAATTTCAATCTGAGTTTTTTCCAGTCTGCTTTCCATATATCTAATAAGTAACTTAATTAAATTAATAAAACACATATCTAAAATGGATTCCCACTCAGACATAAATTCTACCTCATCTAATGCAAATGCAGGTTTCTTTAGTAATCTTAAACCTCTGGGGATAATATTATGTTTAATGTAATTTTCTAATAAAATGATATCCTGCCAGTCTTTTGCATCTTGTATTAATAATTTTTCATATTGTTTCAATATTAGAGTGGGGTCATTCTCACCTGTAGATGGTTCCACCTCACTCAATAGATCAAATGACTTTTTCCTATTGGATCTAAATGCCAAACTACTCATATTAATAGATAAAAAATTAGCTGCTCCTAAAAAGAACAAAAACAAGTACAATAGATATATTAAACTAGAAGCGCTTATCTCAAACTAAAATATGAATAACAAAAAGGATCAATATGTTGTCAATATTAATGCACACTTATGAACAGATTGATTAACCAATATTCTTACTGATAAATGTCTTTAATGTCCATAGGCTATGGCTTTTTCAAGTATAACAGGTATCCTCCAGCGTTACACACTGTAGATCAGTCACCTTTGAAACTGCTGCTCACAGGGGGTTGGCTGTTGGTCCTGCAGCCGAGTAGAATAATCCAAGGCAGAAAAAATCTGGAGCGCAAGAAGAAAAAGGAACTGCAATAGTGTGAGATCCA
Source organism: Bombina bombina (assembly GCF_027579735.1). NCBI lineage: Eukaryota > Metazoa > Chordata > Amphibia > Anura > Bombinatoridae > Bombina > Bombina bombina. Next base: position 688,935,009 of record NC_069501.1, on the reverse strand, counting down.
ACAACAATTTTTATTTACACGCAAATAAAAACTACTCACAAAATTCCCAATTAGTTGAGCATATAATCAAAGATAAGGAGTACTCCGGTGTTTTTCTCACGGCTGTGTCTTTGCAAGAGTCGGCGTGTGACGTCACCACCCGATCTGTTACCGCAATATTTCGATCACACCTTTCTCCTCTAACAGCTGTCAAACAGTTCACATCAAAGTTCAAGCATTCGGCGCCTCAACGCGTTTCCCCGCCTCCTCTGGCGGCTTTCTCAAGAGTACCAAAAGCTTACCATAGGCTCCTATTTATACTAATGTAATAATAGTGCCCCCTGATGTCCAAAAGTAGCCCTTTAATAGAAACTCTGCTAAATTTAATGATATCCTTTTGTTTCAGCTTCGGGCAATATACCTATACATTGCGGTGTGTAGTATAATACATTATATATAAATAGCACAAGATTTAAAATACATAATAATCATAACATCATATATAATACATTCAATTACAATATTTGATACAATATATGATTTAAAAACACCACATCAAATTAAAAAACATATATTTTAAAAATTGGCAATGTGCATAAAAACATTCAATTGACTATAAAACATATAACATACAAAGTTTTCTCTTTATTTAATAAATTATATTAAAATTAATTTCAACTGTATGTTGATATGTACACGTCAATCCAACTTTTGAATTCTCTTAAAATACATGTTCATATTCAGAATTAATTTAAAATCTGTTTTTTTTTTTAAAAACATTAAGAGAATTCATTCAAAAAGTATTAGAATAATTCATTTATAAAAATATATTATTTTCTACACTAAAATAAATTAATAAAATATAAAATCTAATGTATAAAAAATCTAATGTATAAAAAATAGGGATTTCTATTATTTCTCTACACCATTACCAACATACTAGGGAAGATTAATACTACTACACTTCGATCCTAATAGGTTTGTTTGAACACTATATAAATGCTGTAATGTCTATATCTACATTCAAACCCTTGGGAGCGAGGGTACCTAATTTATGGATCCAAAAAGTTTCCCTCCTTCTAAATTTTAATAAGCGATCACCCCCCATAGGGTCTTTAGGAACAATTTCTATCCCTTTTATGGTCAGACTTGAAGGATCACAATTATGTTTTAATTAAGTAGAATTGCATAATTAACAATCACATAATAAAAAGTCAATTGTTTACTCTACTCTGAATTTCAAATAAGCAGTAGATTTTTTTTTTTATGACAATTTTTTTTCCCTCCTCTTTTCCGGCCCCCTGTATCATCTAACAGGCATCAGCCAATCACAAACTAGTATACGTATACCCTGTGAGCTTTTGCACATGCTCAGTAGGATCTTGTTACACAGAAAGTGTGTATATAAACAGACTGTGCAAAATTTGATAATGGAATTAAATTAGAATGTGTCTTAAAACTGAATGTTCTATATGAATCATAAAAGTGTTTTTTAATTGAGTGTCCTTTTAAAGAGGTAGTTGTATAAAAGTAAATATTAGGGCAGGAGGTTGTGTATAAGTAAAACATGTGTTTAATTAAAATAAGAGAGTTTGATAGTAAGAATACAGTCTGATGAGCAGGGGAGAGAATTCAGAAAACAGATCAAAGCCATCATCATATATAGTGTAAATAAAGAGGATTCTAGTGAGTTGCGCCTAGCATCAGTTCTCTGCATAAAAATCTCTGTCACAGAAATTGAATAATGCTTGTTTTTGGGTTATTTTACTCACTTGATAGATATCCAATTATACAGTATTAATACAGATATCCTTACTCCAGTACCACATTTTGCATATATGTAATTCTGATGTCTATCTATAGTATATATAGATATATATATATATATATATATATATATATATATATATATATTGTAAAAATCGACCTGTACTCAAGTCCTGTTCAAAACTGTTGCTCACAAAAAAGGTATTGCTTTGTCACATTATACCTGTATATCAAGATGCCTAATCAATATAGGGCTAGATTATGTGTTGAGCACTATTGCTTGCATGCAGGCGATATCAGCTTTTTTCAGCTTTTTGTGTGCTTCGGAAATAGCACAAATACATATAAACATATGTATATATATATATATATATATATATATATGCATACAGGGAGTGCAGAATTATTAGGCAAGTTGTATTTTTGAGGATTAATTTTATTATTGAACAACAACCATGTTCTCAATGAACCCAAAAAACTAATTAATATCAAAGCTGAATATTTTTGGAAGTAGTTTTTAGTTTGTTTTTAGTTTTAGCTATTTTAGGGGGATATCTGTGTGTGCAGGTGACTATTACTGTGCATAATTATTAGGCAACTTAACAAAAAACAAATATATACCCATTTCAATTATTTATTTTTACCAGTGAAACCAATATAACATCTCAACATTCACAAATATACATTTCTGATATTCAAAAACAAAACAAAAACAAATCAGTGACCAATATAGCCACCTTTCTTTGCAAGGATACTCAAAAGCCTGCCATCCATGGATTCTGTCAGTGTTTTGATCTGTTCACCATCAACATTGCGTGCAGCAGCAACCACAGCCTCCCAGACACTGTTCAGAGAGGTGTACTGTTTTCCCTCCTTGTAAATCTCACATTTGATGATGGACCACAGGTTCTCAATGGGGTTCAGATCAGGTGAACAAGGAGGCCATGTCATTAGATTTTCTTCTTTTATACCCTTTCTTGCCAGCCAAACTGTGGAGTACTTGGACGCGTGTGATGGAGCATTGTCCTGCATGAAAATCATGTTTTTCTTGAAGGATGCAGACTTCTTCCTGTACCACTGCTTGAAGAAGGTGTCTTCCAGAAACTGGCAGTAGGACTGGGAGTTGAGCTTGACTCCATCCTTAACCCAAAAAGGCCCCACAAGCTCATCTTTGATGATACCAGCCCAAACCAGTACTTCACCTCCACCTTGCTGGCGTCTGAGTCGGACTGGAGCTCTCTGCCCTTTACCAATCCAGCCACGGGCCCATCCATCTGGCCCATCAAGACTCACTCTCATTTCATCAGTCCATAAAACCTTAGAAAAATCAGTCTTGAGATATTTCTTGGCCCAGTCTTGACGTTTCAGCTTGTGTGTCTTGTTCAGTGGTGGTCGTCTTTCAGCCTTTCTTACCTTGGCCATGTCTCTGAGTATTGCACACCTTGTGCTTTTGGGCACTCCAGTGATGTTGCAGCTCTGAAATATGGCCAAACTGGTGGCAAGTGGCATCTTGGCAGCTGCACGCTTGACTTTTCTAAGTTCATGGGCAGTTATTTTGCGCCTTGGTTTTTCCACACGCTTCTTGCGACCCTGTTGACTATTTTGAATGAAACGCTTGATTGTTCGATGATCACGCTTCAGAAGCTTTGCAATTTTAAGAGTGCTGCATCCCTCTGCAAGATATCTCACTATTTTTGACTTTTCTGAGCCTGTCAAGTCCTTCTTTTGACCCATTTTGCCAAAGGAAAGGAAGTTGCCTAATAATTATGCACACCTGATATAGGGTGTTGATGTCATTAGAGCACACCCCTTCTCATTACAGAGATGCACATCACCTAATATGCTTAATTGGTAGTAGGCTTTCGAGCCTATACAGCTTGGAGTAAGACAACATGCATAAAGAGGATGATGTGGTCAAAATACTCATTTGCCTAATAATTCTGCACTCCCTGTATATATATATGTGTGTTTATATAAATATATATATATATATATATATATATAATTCAAAAATAACAAGGGAATTCAATGCTAAGTTTAGCTAAGTTCAATATTCAATTGTATTATGCCTGAGCTTGGTAGTCCCAAGGATGCAAAAGACATATGCAGAAATGAAACACAGTTCATGATGGCACTTACAATGTATGCGGACCGATTCTGGAAGGGGGTAAAACATATACTCTCACCACGTACTTGACCCGATAGGCACCGCCACTGCCGCACCTCAGGAAGACAAGGCAGCTGGATCCTCCACACCTTCACCAGCTTTGCATAACTTCAACCGCATCCGATACGTCCATACAGGAAGCAGCAAGCCCAGCACGTCCAACACGTCTATGACGTGGATACTACCATTTGGCCAATCATTGAGAGGAATTCCGATGTGTATACAGGTAAGGGGAACTTCAAAGGCTTATTCAAAGCAAAATCCTATTACTTCACTGTTCAAGGCTAGTGGCTTTCTCGGAAGGGAAATTTTAGTAACAAAAAGAAAAAAGGAGAGAAACCTGTTGTCCAGACAACTTTTGCTAAATTCTGTCATGCTTTTTTAAATTGGACCATTAAAGTTGGACTTTTAACTTAAGGCGTTCCAGGCTTCTCTCTTTTTTCTTTATATATATATATATATATATATATATATATATATATATATATATATATATCCACAATACTATGCAAAATTCTTAGGCCACCATTAGATTTGTTGTTTTTAGCAACTTTTTAATGGCATCCATATTTATTTTTTTGTCTCTTTACTAAGATACAAACAGAAAATACAAGAAATATGTATACAAAATATAAAAAAAAACACAATTTTCAAAACAAAATGGCTTCTTCAGGCAAAATTCAGTATTTAGTGTGACCTCCCTTGGCACTGAGCACATCTTGAACTCTTTTGGGGACTCTAGGGACTGTCCTGAAGCTTTCTGAAGTAATTTCTGATATAGTATACAAGGCTTCTTTCAGCACTTCCCTGAGTTCTTGTTTAGATTTAGGTTGTCTTTAAAGGGACACTGAAACCAAATTTTTTCTTTCGTGATTCAGATAGAGCATGCAATTTTAAGCAACTTTCTAATTTACTCCTATTATTAATTTTTCTTTGTTCTCTTGCTATCTTTATTTGAAAAAGAAGGCATCTAAGCTTTTTGTTTGGTTCAGTCTCTGGACAGCATTTTTTTATTGATGGATGAATTTATCCACCAATCAGCAAGAACAGCCCAGGTTGTTCAGCAAAAATGGGCCAGCATCTAAACTTAAATTCTTGCATTTCAAATAAAGATACCAAGAGAATGAAGAAAATTTGATAATAGGACTAAATTAGAAAGTTTCTTAAAATTTCATGCTCTATCTGAATCACGAAAGAAAAAATTTGGGTTCAGTGTCCCTTTAATTTCTTTCTCTGTCCAGTTGATCCCATGCAGCCTCTATATTATTCAGGTCTGGACTCTATGTCAATGTTTTATCAACTGTTTTTCTCTCCAAATATGATTTCACTGCATTAGCCGTGTGCTTTGGATCGATATCATGCTTAAAAATAAAGAGATTCCCAATCAGGTGCTTTCCAGAAGTAATGACATGATGAATTAAAACCTTTCTGTACTTTTAAGCATTCATGATCCCATTAATTTGGACAATATCGCCAATACCACTGGCAGAAACACAGCCCCAAACCAGGAAAGACCCTCTGCCATTTTCACTGAATGCTGCAAGCACACATTCTTCCATCTTTCGCTAACTCTTCTTCTCACATATTGTCGATGATTTGACCCAACATTTTAAAACTTGCTCTATTCCACTGATCTTCATTCCAATCTTTGTAAACTTTATATCTTAGCCTTTTCACCCTGTTCCCTTCCAAAAAAAGTGGTTTCTTGGCTGCTACCCTTCCACTAAGACCATTCCTGATCAAGCTTCTTCAAACTATAAAAGGGATAATTTGGCACCCCAATGAAGCTGCCAGAAGCTGAGTCAGGTTCTTACTGGACTTCTTTTGGTCTCTCAAAGAAGTAACTCTGAGCAACTTCTCATCATATTTTGAAAGTTTTCTTTGACTTCCGGGCCTTTTTTTGTCCTTGACCTCTCCTGATTCTTCAAATTTCTTTATAACAGCTTGAATACCACTTCTTAAGTATCCAGTTTGCTGATTTCCCTTTGAGAGAGGCCTTGCTGATGCAAAAGTATGATTTTATGTCAATCAAATTCTGTGATCTTTGGCATTTTGAATGGAATGATGTTATTGAAAGTTGGTCTTATTAGCATGCTTCCAATGAATTAAACTCATACCACATGTGTATGTAATGCTCAAGCATGTCTTGCACAAACCTGGTGTAATAGACCTTTTTCACAAAAGTAATTTTTTCAATGAAATAGTAGGACAAATACAGGTGTTAGCAATGACACTAATTATGGTTCATTTTAGATTTAGGAGAGCCAGGTTTCCTGCTATTGCTCAAGTGTAAGGGGGGGTCACACTAAATACTTGCCACATTAGCCTATAGAAGCTGTTTTTCCTGTTTTTTTCTCTGTTTTTTTAAAACTGCATTTCTCTGTTTTTTTTTAATACTGCATACAAATGTCCTGTATTTTCTGGATGTATTCTAATAAAGAGACTGAGAAATAATTAAATATGGTCATTATATCATTGCTAAAACAACAAATCTAATGGTGGCCTAAGACTTTTGCACAGTACAGCATATATATATATATATATATATATATATATATATATAGAGAGAGAGAGAGAGAGAGAGAGAGAGAGAGAGAGAGAGAGAGAGAGAAGTATAGATATATATTTTACAAAAAAAACAAACATCAGATATGTATAGAAATATTTATTTAAGAATAATTAGAAAATATTCTTCTATGTGAAGAACATTGTTATGTAAAATATTTATAATTCATGTTGGATTTAGCACTCTTGAATAAACACGATCAGGTTAGCACACAAGTATGGGTGTTAGTTTTTTCAGTTTGCACGTGCCATTGAAGTCTATGGGGAGAATATGTTAACGCGGTTGCAATATCTGAAGTCCAACTCTTTGTCCACGTCTGAGTTCTTTAATCGTAATCTAGCCTATACTTATTTGTTTTGAAAGTTTACAGTGTAATTCTATTTTTTTATTATTTTAATTAACTGATCACATAGAGGTATACCTTTTATTATCATTTTAATGTACATTTTTTTGCACAAAATGCTTTTCAAATTAACATGACATTATAAATGACTGCATAAGCTCATTAAAAGAATGAAAGATAAATATATTACAATGTTATAAAACAAATATTGTCTGTACAGACAATAGACCACTAAATAAATAACACCAGACATGTTTAGGCTCATTATATTTAATTTAAAGCTGGCAAACTGGTGGAACCAACATGTATACTACAGTTTTTTTTAACATCACAGTTTCAGAGATCTTTAGAAAAGCCAAGGACATTTTATTTTATATTGTGTTGCTTGTTATTATAAACATTCTTTATGGTGGCATTGCTGCAAATAATTGAAAAGTGCACTGTAAAGTCAGCCTTTGCAGACAAATTAAAAAATATGGATTTATGGTATTGTCAAAAGAAGTTAAGATGTTTACCTGCACATACATTTCTTTTAATGAGCTCATACACTCAGTGCATGACATGATTTATGAGAATTCCAGGCCTTTTAAAAATAAAATAAAAAGCATTCTAAAGTTGTTAGCTGGTTGTTATTGCAAAAAGTAATTTCTATAACATCCTATTCACTTCTGAACTGTTGCAGATTTCTATACTTATTTCTAAAAAAAAAAATCTAAATCTAGTAGTGAAAAACAGAAGGGAGCTAGAAACTTTACAGTTTTTCAGTGAATGTAAAAATGTAACACATGAAACATGATTTAACCCCTTATTTGCAAAGAATTTAAAATTATTTAATCCCTTGGTTGCCAGTAACGCTCACAGAGTTGAAGGAGTAAAGCATTGAGGCTGGCTGCTACATGGACATTTGGTTGTACTGGTGCATACAACCAAAATGCCAGAGCTTAAAGGGACATGAAACCCACATGTTTTCTTTCTTGATTCAGATAGAGAATACAATTTTGAACATTCCAAATTACTTTCATCATCAAATTTGCTTTATTGTTTAGATATCATTTGTTGAAGAAATACCAATGCACACTGGTGAGCCAGTCACACGAGTGCAGTCACCAATCAGCAGCTACTGAGCCTATTTAGATATGCTTTACAACAAATTATTTCAAGACAATGAAGGAAATTAGATAATATAAGTAAATTGAAAAGTTTTTTAAAATTGAATGCTTTTTCTGAATCATGAAAGAAAAAAATGTGGGTTTCATGTGCTTTTAAAAACATTTCATTGGGCAACAGAGCTTATTTTCTCAGTGCTAAAGTGCCCTGGGTCCTGTTATTTGCTGAGTTGTGTAATGTTCAAGAGGCAAAAGAATAACTGTATAGATTTCAAAAGATGTTAAACAGGTTACAAAGCTGTTAGTTATATGTTGATTCTATGAGGCCCATTTATCAAGCTCCGAATGGAGATTGAGGGCCCGTGTTTCTGGTGAGTCTTCAGAGTCACCAGAAACAGCAGTTACGAAGCAGCGGTCTGCAGGGGACGGCTTTTGTGAGCTGCTGGTGCAATGCTGAATACGGAGAGCGTATTGCTCTCCGCATTCAGCGATGTCTGTCAGACCTGATCCGCACTGTCGGATCAGATCCGACAAACATTTGATGATTTGGCCTCTATTAGTTATCATAGTATTATTATTTTTAACATATGATGAAAGCATTTACAATTTTTCTAGAGCATTGATAACTTGAAACATAATATCTTATTCTATTATTTTCTTCCATCTCAAAAAATTAAACCCTGATTTATTTAATGCCTTAAATGTATTTAAATATTATGAGCTTAAATATACTTTCACCTAGATTACGAGTTTTGCGTTAGAGGCTATGTGGTGCTAACGAGCAGTTTTCCCTCACCGCTCACTTACCTACAGCGCTGGTATTACAAGTTTTCAGAAACCCGTTGTTAAAAGGCAAGAAGTGAGCGTTGAGCAAAATTTTGCTCATTACCGCACTCCAATACCAGCACTGCTTAAATCAGCGGTGAGCTGGTGTAACGTGCTCATGCACGATTTCCTAATAGGGATCAACGGGGAGAGCCGGCAAAAAAAAGACAAAACACCTGCAAAAAAGCAGCGTAAAGCTCCCTAACGCAGCCCCATTGATTCCTATGGGGAAATAACATTTATGTCTACACCTAACACCCTAACATGAACCTCGAGTCTAAGCACCCCTAATCTTACACTTATTAACCCCTAATCTGCCGCCCCCGACATCGCTGACCCCTACATTTTATTATTAACCCCTAATCTGCCGCTCCGGACACCGCCACCACCTACATTATACTTATGAACCCCTAATCTGCTGTACCCAACATCGCCGCCACCTACATTATATTTATTAACCCCTAATCTGCTGCCCCAACATCGCCGACACCTACATTATATTTATTAACCCCTAATCTGCCGCCCCAAATGTCGCCGCCACCTACCTACACTTATTAACCCCTAATCTGCCACCCCAACGTCGCCACCACTATAATAAACATATTAACCCATAAACCGCTGCACTCCCGCCTCGCAAACATTAGTTAAATATTATTAACCCCTAATCTGCCAGCCCTAACATCGCTGCCACCTACCTACATTTATTAACCCCTAATCTGCCCCTTCAAAGTCACTGCCACTTTATTAAAGTTATTAACCCCTAAACCTAAGTCTAATCCTAAACCTAACACCCCCTAACTTAAATATAATTTAAATAAATCTAAATAAATATTACTATTGCGGGTTAGGTTTACACTTATTAACCCCTAATCTGCCGCCCCCGACATCGCTGACCCCTACATTTTATTATTAACCCCTAATCTGCCGCTCCGGACACCGCCACCACCTACATTATACTTATGAACCCCTAATCTGCTGCACCCAACATCGCCGACACCTACATTATATTTATTAACCCCTAATCTGCTGCCCCCAACATCGCCGACACCTACATTATATTTATTAACCCCTAATCTACCGCCCCCAATGTCGCCGCCACCTACCTACACTTATTAACCCCTAATCTGCCACCCCCAACGTCGCCACCACTATAATAAACATATTAACCCATAAACCGCCGCACTCCCGCCTCTCAAACATTAGTTAAATATTATTAACCCCTAATCTGCCGGCCCTAAGATTGCTGCCACCTACCTACATTTATTAACCCCTAATCTGCTGCCCCCAACGTCACCGCCACTTTATTAAAGTTATTAACCCCTAAACCTAAATCTAACCCTAAACCTAACACCCCTAACTTAAATATAATTTAAAGAAATTTAAATAAATATTACTATCATTAACTAAATTATTCCTATTTAAAACTAAATTAATTTTAAATTATATTTAAGTTAGAAAACACAATCTGCTACAAAGTATTTAAATAAATATTAAAAAAAGTTATAAGGGTTAAAGGCTATATGGTATATATCAAGGTGTTTGACTTTGACTGCAAAGGGCTATATTGTATATACAGTATATACATACACATACATGACTAAATATATCTATATAATATATCTATATATCTATATAATATATCTATATATATATAAAGAAAGTCCACAGGGAGCACTCACTGTACAGTGTACAATCCTCTTAGTTTACTGCACGTTAATCTAAAAGAATTGTACACTGTACAGTGAGTGCTCCCTGTGGACTTTCTTTCTATTACTTTTTTGGAAGCACCCTGGATTTGAATTTGAGACAGTGAGTGCTGTCTTTTTCTACATTATTTATATATATATGTGTGTACATATATATTTATATATACATGTTACTGTATATTTACTGTATATATTTAACATTCCAATGTTCTTCACAGAAATATTTCTATATATTTTTATATATACCGGTAAATATATTTTTTTTTATTTTTTTTTATTTATTTTTTTGCAAAACTTTATTTGAAGAAAGAACATAATACATAGACCAAGTATCATTTGAAAGTGAGTACAAGTACAATATTGACAGTTCAGAGGGCAGTACGTGAGAGTTTTTGGTATCGCATGGGAATCCGTGTGGCCGAAAGGCCGCAGAAACCTCCTGTGGAGAAGTAGTGCTCATGTCTGCCCGAAGGCAGGAACTGTCTCTCTGAGTCAATTATCAAGGCCACTGCAGGCTATGTTCCTTTTGCAATAGTTTTGAGTTTTCTTTTCCTACCGGTAAATATATTTTTAATAGTATGTATAATAATTTTGAATAATTATTATTCATTTTTTTAAATGAAATATTTTAATAACATGATTTAAGATTAGTATTGCTTCTTGTGTGCTAACGTGACACCGGGCTAGACCTAAATCACGAAACATACATATTTTACATTTCTATGTTCTTCACATAGAAAAAAAATATTTTTATTATTAAATTAATATATAGTGCACCAGAAAGTCCACAGGGACTGGTATAATAGATATGTATACCTATATATCTATAGGAATAGATATACAGGTATAGATATGTATACCTATATATCTATAGGAATAGATATACAGGTATAGATATATACATATATATATATATATATATATATATATATATATATATATTTACAATGAAAATAATATTGTTCTGTAAGTGAAGAACATTGGAATGTGAAATATTCATAACCGTTAGGTTAGCTCGCGAGTGATGATAAGTGCAGTTGTGATATTTGATTAGCGGTATTATGGTCTCCCTAGGAATAACTAAAGGAACTGTCATCCATATGAAAGAGTAGCACTTTTTTTTTTTTTTTTTAAATGTTTTGCTTTTAACAACTATGAAATAAAATAGAAACTAATACAGCTGTATCAATTGTTTCCTTTTTAGAAATGTCCACGGAAATACGTTTCCTTTCCCAAAATATTCGCTTGGTGCACTATTAGATATTCATTTAATTTGATTATTGAATATTTATGAATGCAAATGTACTTTTACTACAGGTGAGAAAGTTTACCTGTAGCATTATACTTACCTCTAGTGCACTGGAGAGCTGCTCTAACCCTGACCTTTTTGTTTTATTTAAATTTTGTTGGGGCCTTCATTCGGATATTTGTTTTGTGAAAACTAAACAAATATTCATTTTTTGTAACAAAACAAATGCACGTCTCTACTTCCTAACAATGCTCAGTGGCTGGTAGGCACTTTTATCTAATGATTATTGGTTGATATGTACTATCTGTTAATGCCCATTGGTTATAGGCACTTCCTGAAAATGCTCAATTCGCATTAGTAGGAATTATCAATAAGTCAATTAGTATTTATAGGAAGATCACAGCTGGTACTTGTATGTTAGTTTAAAATTCAATTTAACCATATTTTACTTAATATTTTTTTAGACAAAAAATGCCCATAGGTTTAAATACTGTCCATTTATGTTAAATCTCTGCTGCTGTCTTTTGTCAGTAATTATATGACAAACATTTTTTTTTTATCTTGTTCTCCTTAACCTTAAAATACTGACCATACGGAATATTGCTAATAACTTTATTTTATTTATTTTTATTGTTATATTTTTGTAACCTCTTAAAAGGGCTTTCTTTCTGACCTTGTAGGATGTAAGACAAAAGAGGTTTCCTTGGAACATTTTTTACTTAGGACTCCAGTAACAACACTGTGACGCTTTAACCAATTTTAATAATCTACACTTAAAGTGAAGGTAAACTTACCTTGATGCCAATACAGTATTTTATTCTTTGTTGAAAATCAGTATGACTTTCATTCATCAAACGTTATAATTTTTAGTGTAAATGGAGTTAACAACGTTATAAATCAGTTTTCTTACTCCACAAATTCAACCCGTTTGTTTGGGGTGGGGGGTTTGGCTCTATCACATGTTTCCATTAGCCAATTGATAATCTGGCCGTTAGGCGGCCGTCACTCCACGTCACCCTCCTCCTTTATCCTCTGCGCATGCGCTACTCTTTTTTTATTCATAAGGAGTCCCTTGCGCACTCCCATTTCACGTTTGGATAAAGGCTTTGCATGCGCAGTAGAGTTCAATCGCTGATTTGCGCATGCGTGGTTAATCAGAGCTTCAGATCTGTTCATTGTGCACGCGATTTTGATAGACGTATAGAGCAGGTCACATGCTCTATACATCACAGACCAATGAAGCAGTAAATAGAGGTAGGGAGGAGTCACCATAGAAATCGTAGCGTTAGATAGATATATATAAATTGAACATTTGCAAAGTAATAGAAAATCTAAGTTAGCGATTAGATTATGCTAATATTAAGTAATCAATGTATGTCTTCAAAAGCTTGAAACTTTACCTTCACTTTAACAACATATTTTTGTATTTATTTACACAGTTTTAAGTGAATGTTGTATGATCACTGATTCGTAGTGACACCAAATCTTTACACTATAGCTATAACACCTGTATGGCTATCTCAGAAATTACTATTTGCTATGGAGGGGAAATAACAAAGTAATTTTTGTTTTTTTCTAAATCTTTTGTACTCCACTATGGGCTAATAGCAGTGACAGGGCCAGTAAATACCTCTAACCGTATTTTAACAGTTATTACTTTCTATAGAAGCTGCAAAACACTGCTTGCTACAGTATTGTTAACAATTGCTTGCTGTTTCTACCTGACTTTTCTTTACACCAGCAGTAGAGGATGAACATAAGAAAAGAGAAAACTCGTTTATCCTCATTTTAAGGCTTTAATGTTTAAAAATATTTTAATAAGTGTTACATTTTTATTTTTAATACATAGTTCTTATCATATTTTTATTTCATTGTTTGTATTGTTTTTGATGCACAGTATGCAGCTGTGCAAGTATTATAAAAACATTGGCATGATATTTAGGTTTTTAATCATTCATTTATTTTTTGCAATGTTTTACAATGTGTTTCAATGGAACTTTGCATTATTTAATGGCTGAGTAGGTGTTGTCATGGTAACACAACTAGCCACAATTATTATCACTAACACAGTTAATAAGCTGTCACTATAAATCTCTATCTTGACTGTGATACAGCTACAAAATTTTTCTTGGCATACAAATAGCATTAACATTTTTTATACCTGCTACTTTAGCAGGATTGTTGTTTTGCTGTAATTTGTTTTTACCTTGAAGAGATAGTAGTTAAATGTGCCAATATGTAAATGATATGAATGATAAATATACAATTTTTTTTTTTTTTTTTTTAATCCTCCCTATCTCCAAAATCTTTATCAGAACAAATGTGCTGCTGGAAAAGTAATTTTCTATTATACCATCATGCCATTGTGTTAAAAATATGATTTTTTTTTGTAATAAAAGTTTTTATTACTGTATTGTCAGGAGAATTACTAACTTCCAAAAGTATAAGTGAAATGGGAAATCAACAATTGGGGACACACAGGTTATTCAATTAAATTATTTAATGGTACCTAGACAATGGCCAAGATTCAATGAAACACATTTAAAAACTCAAAATGGCAGAATTCCCAATCATTTGTACCTACCTATTGTCACATCAATGAGTTGTGAGTCACTCTTCATTATAGTCAATAGAGCAGCATCTAGCTCATAATCGTTCACCTCTGAGCACATAGAATGAATTCCACTGTGATGGATACTGACATCACAAAAATGCCAAAAATATTACAGAATAAACCAATCAAAATGAAAAAATGTCCATCTATAAAACACTCCACTATAAAATATGCAAAAATAAAATGTGAAAACAGTTAAAAAGAAATAAAAAAAAGATAAAAATTAGAGAACCTGGTCAGCTTTAACATAGTGAGATATGACAGCGAGATGAGATGCTTCACAGGGGTAATAGAGACTATTTGAATTCCATAAACTAGGCTTAATTTAAGTGAAAAATCCAGAAAAGGCCTCTAGCATGGAACCCCACAGCCATCCAATCTAAACACCTTTTGTTCTGTCCAGTGAGGCTTCTTTACTATAAACAGACATGAATTTTACACAATTAATTATTTTTTTATTAAAAAAAGCATGTTTCCTAAATGTTGTGGTTGTAAATATTGTTTTTTTGCATTGCTAGATGCTCTCATTTGATTTGTTAGACTCCATGTGTTTGGCACCTTGCACAACTACCCAAGACAAACAGGATCACTTTAGAGACCATACAGGAGTCATCTGATGATCATCAAACTACTTTAGAAGTCATTTGCACATCATCAGCCTTGTAAAGTCATCAGCTAAGGTAAAAAACTCTGGGGGATGACTTCAGAATGATTAGCAGATTACCTTACTGATTACTTCACAAGCATGAACAGCCAGTGAATGACTCTAGAGTCATCTCACTTAAATAGTTTGGCCTGTCGGCATGCTTCAGGATGGCTTCTGATGACTAGGGATGGGCGAATGTTTTACAATATTCAAAAATTGAAACAATTGTTAACACATTTGTTCATTTGTTTTGAATTTTGAATGTTTGTACAACATTCTAACATTTGTTTAATAGCATTTTCTAATAATTCAATTGAGATTTTGCAATATTCAAATAAAAAAAACGCATTTATATATTTGTAATAGTATTTCTAATGCTTTCTTTAAATGTAATATTCAAATTATGCAATATTCGAAATAGAAACATTCAAATTTATATATTTGTATCTATTATGTATCAATTTACTAAATTCCCTACCAAAGGAACTTTTGAACTTCTGAATAGTATTTGTTAAATCGAATGTTACATTCCAAATTTCGAATGTGGATATTCGATCTAATTATGAACATTCAAAATCAAAAGTAACATTCGAAAAAACTATAAATAGCATTTAATTATAGAATATTTAAAAATATTCATTCTTATCAACATTCGATTATGTAAATCGAATTTCTACAATAACATTTGTTCTAACATTCTAATTTGAATATAAACAGATTCATCCATCCCTACTGATAACTAGTCTGAAGTCATCAATTACTTCAGAATGACTCCAAGAAAACCATCCTTTTTGACTAGAGTATAGACTTTAATGGCAGGAATAAACACTAATGAAACTGGGGTTAATATAGGTTATCTGATGCTCAATTAATTTTAAATATAATCTTTACAATGAGGCCCCACAGCAACCTCATGTGCATCTATTAATCTAGGCCAATATTTGAATAGCATGACCTGCAAGATAAGTGCACATAGAAAAGACATTCATTCACACATATGGTTACAGAAATAGCAAGGTGCAATACATTTGTAGGAAGATATTATTTGTAACATACAAGATGTCACACAATAATTCGCGTGTTTGTGCATGTGTGTGTATATATATGTGTGCGTGTGTGTGTTTTTGTGGGCGTGTGTGCGCACACATGTGAGTATATACGTTTGTGTGTGTTTGCTTTTCAGAAACATATGGTAATCAACTTGCAGAAGCCGGACATATAGCAGTAGAGGACTTAGGTGGTTGAACAACAGAAACAAAGATGTGAGTGAGCTTCATTATGTAGCTTCTAAAACATTATGTTTTATAAAGAATAAAAGCACTCTCACTATATCCCAGCTAGACTGATCTTCCATGAAGCAGCCAGGTGTTGAGGCCGGGACATGCATGGTTGCAGCTATAATGACTATGGTGTTTGATTTTACATATACTCTGGTTCAAGCCTACTTAGTGTCAGAGATCTGGTTGACATTTGGGACCTCCTATTGGTGCTCTCCCGATATAGGAGGCCAGTAATTAGGAGACTGCAAGTGCACAAATCATCTTGATAAGTACCTCAAGTGCTCTTTATTTGTTAGTGTTTTTATACTGTTTCAGACCATGGTTAGAATATATAATGCTATGCAGCATCCACTTTTCTATGTTTCTGCAGTTATCTGCTAGATTGCATGTCATTTTTATTTACTTTTTTAATTGTTTGTGTTTTTTTTTTAGTTTTATATTTTTATTTCATGTTTTTGATTTAGGGAAGAGTACCCCCTTTTTGACCTTTAGTTGGTTGTGTTGTCGTATGCTGAATACATCTGTACATAGACTTATTACTGGCACTGGGCACCAGCCAGGGTTTAAGGACATTAGATTTAATTACACTGATAAGAGTCTCAAAACCAGTATATCATAAAAAAATAGAAATCATGTAAATTATCTTGCCTCAAATATAGAAAATGAGCATGGCAACACCAAAAATAGTGACATTGTATTCATAGTTTTAATTCAGAAAGGTGTTTCATCATTGTAGCTGCTGATCATGTAGAGGTAAAAGACATTTTTTAGCTAAGATAATGTACAGTAAGATGAAAAAAAATCCTCAATTGATTGCATGGGAAGAACAGCAGCCCAGGTGAACTCCTGCTATGACAACTAATTTGCCATATATAAAGTGATTAATAATTCTAATAAGCTTGCTGCATTATAACAGGAGCCAGAGCCAGATAATATATTCATTTACTATTAAATTATTTATTTTGTGATGTGAAACATAATTTGGACACATGCTTTAAAAGATCTAAAAGTTGCAAAATAACCATGAATCATTAAGATGGAATTGCAATGATGATTATTAAAATTAACCTATTATAATGTTGGCAGGGCTTGTTTAATGGTCAGCCAAAAAAAAAAAAAGTACTTCCATTGATTGAAATAATTTCAGTCTATTCAAACAAAATGACATCCTGTTTCACATTCAATAAGAGTTGGATAGCTACAGGGGACAGGGGTGAAACAGTGGCAATAAATAGAGAAATTAACCTAGCAATATATTGTGTTTAATTTCCTTAATGAGGGTAGAGAGTGAAAGAAGGTTCATTTGGCAGCTAGCTGATGTGCTCTGGAAGAAAAAGACAAATCAGTGGTTTATGTGGTTGGAAAAAAAAAGTTAATCTGTTCAACGTTACATGTGCAGTTTCAAACAATACTAATGATATATTATAAACAGCAAAAACAAGTGCAGAGTCCTCAGTACGATTAAAAATTCAACAAATTTATTCAAAACAGGATAAAATCCAACAGAAGCATAGGAAATGCAGGACAAGAAACGGTTTGACTAGTTTCGGCTTGTGGCCGTAATCATAAACCTGCCGTACAATACATCTGAGGTAGTTTAAAAAGGGAGTACTACTCAATGATTGGCTAGATTAGATGGGAGGAATAAACCTCCCCACTTAAGCCCTAATATGCCTGGCTAGATGTGTAAAATAAATAGAATATGTGTCATAACTAAACAATTGCATTACAGTTCATTCAAGAGGTGTGTGTGCACTCATATAAATACAATTAATACAATAGATGTAATATCGATATACAGATTATAAAGAACAGTAATAGTGGATTCAAAATACATATTAATTAACAATCATCTCAGGTATCCTCAGTTAACTAAAATATATTAACCATGTCTGGGACATTATCGAATCAACATCTCAGCCCATATTACTGCAATAAGATATAATTGTATAGTGCACATACATACATATTAGATGAGATAACGAAATATCCTATTATGATGCAAATAGTATCTATGTGTTTACAAATATCGGAGCAAATTAAATGTTATTTCTTGACACTAAGAGATAAATAGATAGATGGTTGAATGAAAGGTGCCGGGGCACCGGCCAGAGATAGTTGACACAAAATCTTGATATATTTGAATATATTCATTATTTCCATGTTTTATATATGCTAATGTCCTCCATACTTCCTGCCCCATAGTAGTATATATATTCTTCAATATATTCTTCAATATATACTCTTCAATATACTCTTCAAGAATCCCTTTAATAGTAAACATTATTGTTATATTTTTTAACATAACTGTTTTACTGGTTCCATGTACACTTTATACCCTTTACATGTTTTGGGTCAACTATCTCTGGTCGGTGCCCCCGCACCTTTCATTCATTCATCTATCTATTTACCTCTTAGTGTCAAGAAATAACATTTCATTTGCTCCAATATTTGTAAACACATAGATACTATTTGCATCATAATAGGATATTTCGTTATCTCATCTAATATGTATGTATGTGCACTATACAATTATATCTTATTGCAGTAATATGGGCTGAGATGTTGATTCTATTATGTCCCAGACATGGTTAATATATTTTAGTTAACTGAGGATACCTGAGAGGATTGTTAATTAATATGTATTTTGAATCCACTATTACTGTTCTTTATAATCTGTATATCGATATTACATCTATTGTATTAATTGTATTTATATGAGTGCACACACACCTCTTGAATGAACTGTAATGCAATTGTTTAGTTATGACACATATTCTATTTATTTTACACATCTAGCCAGGCATATTAGGGCTTAAGTGGGGAGGTTTATTCCTCCCATCTAATCTAGCCAATCATTGAGTAGTACTCCCTTTTTAAACTACCTCAGATGTATTGTATGGCAGGTTTATGATTACGGCCACAAGCCGAAACTAGTCAAACCGTTTCTTGTCCTGCATTTCCTATGCTTCTGTTGGATTTTATCCTGTTTTTAATAAATTTGTTGAATTTTTAATCGTACTGAGGACTCTGCACTTCTTTTTGCTGTTTATTACCTTTTTTGGATTACAAGATATCCTTCCTGGCAGTTATCCTCAATACAAAGTCCCTGCACTTGGTTGTCCCAGGATTACCCACATTTTTGATACAGTTGTACAGAGGCATCGCTGGATTTCTGAGCAGGCTGTTTCGCCAATCAACGCATGCCTACCCACACACACCCCTTTGTTGTTGCTGACGTCAGGACCTGGTTCCGGAGAGAGGAGTTGGTGAGAATACGGCACCTTACGCTGAAGTAAGTGATTACACGGGCAAGACCCACACACCTATCCCTGCATATATTCATACCGGGTGAGTGACGGTGACGATCAGCTTCCTTTTCTTTCTCGGCAGAATGGTAAGTGTTTATGCCCCTTACTCCTCTATAGTGGATGCCGGTTTGACTTTACTTATTGTGGCGTCACTGTGTGTTGGAAGTTTCCTGCAATGTATGCTGCCTGTTTGTTATCTCCGTTGTTGGTTATCCTCCAAGCTATATTATTTATGGACACAAGTTGCATTAATATCTTTCAAAGCATATAATACTCCTCCCTGGAAGTTGTTGTTTGTTTTTGTGCAATGATATATTATTATATACTATAGTTTTATACAGTTCATTATAGTAGGTATCAGTTGTTAATAATTAATAAACATTCACTTTACTATATTTCAGGGATTTTCAAGGATGTACATACTTATAATTATAGAATTACATACCTTCCAACTTTTGTGGGATCATGGGTGGTTAGAGGGCAAGATTTTTCGTGTTTATGGTTGGTCTGTGGCTGTGTCAGGGCAGTTTGGGGTGTTTCTGGATCTTCCATGGATGGAGCTAATGGGAATTCTTTAAAGAGGGACATATGGCTGTCTCAGAGGGATGGAGCTGAGAATCAGGGACTGTACCTCTCAAATAGGGACAGTTGGAAGGTCTGCAATGATATAATATTTGTACATTTTGAGGACTGTGCAAGGTTTTATGTATTTAATCCCAGTGTATATTATTTTAAAATATTATTTGTAATTAAATAATATATTCTGTATTATAAGTTAATACAGCTCTTATGAATTAAAACCACCATCTGTACAATTAAACCAACTAAATAATCCAGAATTTAATTTATTTGCACCTTTATATCTTTATTACTATTAGTTATGGATTGGATAGTTACAATGATGTCAAAAATTATTTGTCCCATATTTTGATTTCCTCTCTTGTTGCATATACAGCTCTGAAATAAAGAGACCACTAAATAATTATCAGTTTCTCTGGTTTTACTATTTATTGGTATGTGTTTGAGTAAAATGAACATGTTTGTTTTGTTCTATGAACTTATGACAACAATGATTCCAAATTCTAAATAAAAATTGTCATTTAGAGCATTTATTTGCAGAAAATCACAACTGGTCAAAATAACAAAAAAGTTGGAATGTTTTCAGACATTGAACAATGTAAAGAAAACAAGTTCATATTCATTTTTAAACACCACAATACTATTTTTTTAATTTAGCAAGAGTTCATGGAAATTTTTAGAATAGGTTTTTAAACTTAGTTTTTTTCTTGGGGGTTACTTTGGTGTTAGTAAGTTTTTTGTTGCAAAAGAGCTATAATCACTTCACCTAGGGCACTGGCCAACAAAATGCCCTATTTAGGGCAATTTTTAGAGTATATTTTGGTTTTAGTGTAGGGTTTTTATCTGGGGGGGGTTAGGGGACTTTAGTTTTAGCATAGGGCTTGCACTGGTTAGGGTTTTTGTTTGTAACCTTTTTTTTGTAATGGTATTATTTTTTTATTTTTATTTTTGTAATGTTAGTGTTTTTTTAACTTAAGGGGTCATAGGTTAGGGAACTTGGGGGTTTTAGCTGTTAGGAGGTTAGGAGGTAGTTTGTGATGGGAAATTGTGGTGGTAAGGGGTTAATAGGCTAGGGTTAAGCAGAGTAGGGAGAATATTGTGGTAGGGGTATTAGGGGTTTAAGGGTTAAAAAGAAGAGTAGGGAGTTTATTGCAAAGAAACATAGAAACAGAGATTTTTGAAGGTAAATAAGAACCATTGGCCCAGCAAGTTTACTCAATATTTAATAAAAGTATAAATCTATATAGTTTGTAGGATAACCTTATGCTTATCCCAGCCATTCTTAAAGTCCCCCACAGTGTTTGTCATTACCACTTCTTGTAGACGTTTATTCCAAGAATCAATCACCCTTCATGTAAAGAAGTGGTTCCTCAAATTACTCTTGAATTTACTACCCTACAGCTTGAGATCATAACCCCTTGTTCTTGATTTTTTCTTTTTATGAAAAATACTCTTAGCCTCAGCTTTACTAAGCCCTTAATATAATTAAAAGCTATCTTTCTTTAATTATTCAGATAGAGAATAGAAATTTAAACAACATTACAATTTACTTCCATAATTTATTTTGCTTCATTTATTAAATATCCTTATTTAAAGAAAAAGCAATGCACATGGTGAGCCAATCACATGATGCTTCTATGTACAGCAACCAATCAGCAGCTAGTGAGCATATCTAGATATCCTTTTCCTCAAAGAATATCAAGAGAATAAAACAAATTAGATAATATAAGTAAATTAGAAAGATGTTTAAAATTGAATTCTCTTTCTAAATCATAAAAGAAAAAAATGTGGGTGGTATGTCCCTTTAATTGAGCCTCTCTTGGTAAGTTTTATTTTTTAGACCATGTAACATGTTATAAGCACTCCTTTGCATAGATTCCATTTTATTTATATCCTTCTGAAGATATGTCCTCTAGAACTGCACACAATACTCAAGATGAGGCCTAATGATCTGTAAAGTGGCATAAGAACCTTACTATTTCTGCTGCAAATACCTCTATCAATAAACCAAGCAGTCTACTGATCTTACTTGCTTGAATGCTACATTGTTTACTAGATTTGAAATAATTTGAAATAATAATTCCAAAGTCCCGTTCCTCATTTATAACAGTCAGTAAAGTGTCATTGAGTCTGTAATTAAAGTTTAGGATTTTTCTTCCCTAAATGTATAATTTTGCACCTTGCAGTATTAAACTTTAGATCCCAGTAATTTGTCAAATCCTCCATTTTTTGTATATCACTTCTCATTTTATTTACCCCCCAACATTTTATCTAGCCATTTGCTGATATCTCTGATATATATATTAAACAAAACAAGCCCCAGAACTGACCCCTGAGGAACACTACTAGTAACTGCCCCCTCTGCTGAATGTACTCCATTTACTAAGACATTTTCTACCCTCAAGCCAGCATTCTGAAAAAAGAAGTATGTTTCAGAAGCTGAAATTCACTAATAATCACTGAGGCGACTCAGGGCTAGAAAAGGGAATAAGCAAAAATAAAGCTATGTGAATAAAATAAAAACAATTACTTACTATACGTGGAATATCTAAAACAGATTCACAATGTATCAAATATACAATGCAATCTATATAGCACTAGCGCTAATCTCTTCACAATTTTAGAGTCTAGACCAAGGAGATACAGTTTGTGAATTAGTTAGTTGTGTGGGACAGTGTCAAATGCTTTGTTGAAATCAAGATATGCTACATCAACTGTTCCCCCCATCTAATATTTTTGTTATATAACCAAATAACTTAATTAGATTAGTCTGAAATGATCTCCCTGAAGTAAAACCATGCTGATTTTAGTTTGTCTTTATGTAAGTCATAAATTATTTATTTCTTTTTTAGAGAATTTCTATTAATTTCCCTACTACTGACGTTAAACTTGCTGGCTTGTAGTTACCAGATTCTTCCCTACTGCCCATTTTATGAAGAGCTACTACATTCTCTATTCTCCAATCATCTGGAAAGACTCCAATAGAGACTTCAGTTTGGGTATTAGTGGTTTAGAGGTTAATAGTGTAGCAGGGTAATTTGCAATGGGTTGTGTAGCAGTTTGGGGGTTAATAGTGTAGATTTTAAATACATTTCAATCTAAATCTAATAGATTTAGTAGTTTTGTTAGTAGTTTTGTTCAATAAGATAATGTCCCCACTTTTTCTCTTACCAGACCTCTGTATGATATTCAGTCCTGCTTGTGTCTAATGCAGACCGGTGGTTTAAGATTCAGGCTCTTGTTCCTCTGAAAGTTCTTGCATCTGCACACAAGACGTTCCGATCACGTGACTGTCTATTGCTCCATGATTGGCTGTCACATGGGTAACCAGAACAGAGGTGTACAGGTGGTTCCTTGCTTCGATAGCCTTGAAAAGAAATAGTAAAGTGCACTTATACTACTTGAATCCACAGTAGTAGGTCTCTTATTACGTGTTTTGGCGCTAGTCCATGCGCCTTTATCAAAAAACTTCCTACTAGTAGATTCAGAGTTCGTATTTTTATATGTTGAGATAACTCCTCCTATCCATTTGGATCTTCCCACATTGCTAGAAAACACTGGTCTGTTTATTAACTGCTTAGTGATCTGTAGTTAACTCATCTTTCTCCTTTCATTCGTTGTGTTTTCAATGGAATATTTGTAATCATCATTAGAAAAAAGTGGCTAACATAAAGCCATAAATAAAAATAAGATACATTATTGTTTTATACTACTAAAATCTTAAAATATATCTACTTCTATATTATTAGTTATAACAGACTTGTACTAGAATACATCTAAAAAGACTCATTATTAATATCTCATATCATGCAGTGCACTGGGCTTGTCTCTCCTTCATATATAGAAATGAGAGAGATATCACAGTGCTGGAGAGTTCCATCCTTTTCAGTAAGTTCAGCCCTCGTGAAGTCTGCACTACAATTTCTCTCCAAGCTGGAGAATCTTTGATTATTAGACCCTAAAAGGGAAATAAACAATACAAAATAATGATTATATTTAAAATTTATAATTAATGTTGATTTGTTGATGCCGTTTTGTTAAAAAGTAATCATATGACCAATTATTCAACTTATTTTATATATATATATATATATATATATATATATATATATGTGTGTTTGTGTATTTTTTTTTTTTGCATCAATAATTTTGTACTGTTAAACTTTATGATTTTACTTTTTAAAGTACAATGCAAATGAAGACACATACTCTCTAGGTTTCATTAAGCTGTGTCTTTCAAATATTGATGCAGATCGTCATCAAAGGAATCCGAAACCTTATGGATATGTGTTATAAATGCTGATAGTTCCTCCATCTGTTTTATATATTTGATGTCTAAAATAAAAAAAAAAGCATTAAGAGGAAGTCTGTTATTAAAAACAGGCAGCAAGCAAGCATCTGGTGAAGTTTTATTATTTTATCAGATTCATTTTAAAGTGCTCTGTTAGCTCACCAGTAATAAAATAATTTTAAGTCTGAAAAACAATAAGTGGTTTCGTTCTCGTATAAAGCTGAAAACTATCATATCTATTGTGGGTATATTTTATTCCTGTTGAAACTCATATGTGAAATTTTTCTTTTAGAGTCTTTCATTGAAGTCTTCAGGGATTTTGCAGATAAATTTAGTAATTTGCAAACATTACTTTAAAGAATTTTTTTTACATGTTGTCATAACGTATCCGGTATTATTGAAACTTTACAAGTTATGGCGTTATGGCTGCTCGCTAATTTCATGTACGTAATTTTCATTGCTCACCTTTCATAGCGCTGCTATTACAAGTTTGTAAAAAGCAGGCTTGTGCGGGCGATATGGCGGCGTTGAGCTCCATACCTCACCCAAAATTTAACGTGCTTATGCCCGATTTCCCCATAGACATCAATGGGGAAAGTCGGCTAAAAAAAAGCCTAACACCTGCAATCGTGGAATGAAAAGCTCCGTAACGCAGCCCCATTGATGTCTATGGGGAAAGAAAAAGTTACGTTTAAACCAAACACTCTAACATAAAAACCACGTCTAAACAACCCTAATCTTCCGCCTCTGACATCGCAGCAACCTACATTACAGTTATTAACCCCTAATCTGCCGCCCCAACATCGCCGGCACCTAAATAAAACTATTAACCCCTAATCTGCCGCCCCTAACATTGCAGCCACCTACATTACAGTTATTATCAGCCTCCGATGAAGCGCATCTACGCATGCGCGAAACGCGTCAGGCGTTCCTAACTGTGACCCTACATACTTGTTACTGTTTGGTCTGAAAATAAACTTGTGATTTCCAGCATTCCCACTTTGAGCAAGCGTACCTTCTTTCTTGCCTGTTTGCATACCAGCGGTGGGGTTTACCGCTTCGATTTCACTGCTCCAGCTGCAGTCCCAACCTGGAACCAGTCTTTACTTCTCCAAGTGAGATCATCTACCAGAGCCGATCGACGCCAGGGGTGATGTATCAGGAAGACAAAGCCGGATATCGTATACGCCAAGAAGGACACGCATACCGCACCCGCCCGGGAGGGCTTGCATTGCCCATCCGTGAGGAAGTACAGCAGCGTGCCCAGGCATCCCACCGGATCAGCGGAGGGTAAGACATCCACGGCACTTATAATTTTAACATCCCTGACCTCCAGGCTTATACGGAATACCGTTGCAGGAAACTTTCTTGGTATCTAGGACTGCGGACATTACTTTAAACTAACTGTTTGTTTCCCTTACACTATTTACATTGATACTATTTATTCCCCAATTCTGAAGGATTCTTTTGTACACTTTCAAGAAGAAACCGAGGGGGATCCTAACCTGAACACATACTCCCTTGTTGCATTTTTACAGTTATTAACCCCTAATCTGCCGCCCCCAACATCGTCGCCACCTACATTACAGTTATTAACCCCTAATCTGCCGCCCCCAATGTCGCCGCCACTATACTAAAGTTATTAACCCCTAAACATCTGGCCTCCCACATCACTAACACTACATAAATATATTAACCCCTAAACCTAACCATAACCCTAACGTAACCCTAACCATAACCCTAACCCTAACACCCCCTAACTTAAATATAAATGAATTGGATCACAGCTGACCTCATTCAAATGTACCAGTTTCGGTATTCATTGTGGTCAAAATTCAAGCATACTGGCTCTATGAACGATCACTGTGTATATAGACAATGGCAAAATAAATGCACTAAACAAACACAGGCCTCGCTTCCATTGAGTTGTTAAAAATGGAGCCATAAGCTACCATAGCGGCCGACAGCTAAAAGTAATTTACGGCTCCATTTTAGTACCAGGTTTCCATTGAAATATTTTGCGGAGAGCGTGCAGTCGCTCTTTTCGTGTAGCTGTAAGTTAACGTTGTGTTAACACTTCCATCTGATGTCGGATTTCTTGAAAATCAATTAGTTGCTAAGGTAACCCGACCTTACGCTATAGTATTTACGTTTAACATCCGTGTTCCTTACCGGTGATCACCTCTCAAGAAAAATAAAGATACACTTATCCATATTTTTAATAATCAAATACTCTTTTTTAATATAATTATATTTACCACTTCATAAATATAAGTAATATGTATTGCTGCCCTAGGCATAGGTCTAGTTTGCATTCTGTAGATATGTTCTTGCATATATTATTATATTTAAATATATACTGATATTTCTATTAGAATATAAGTTCAACTATTTCTATACATGAGACAACAATAAATATTACTTATAACAATTTATTTCTACATTAAAACACTTGCATTATTTGCAAGTTTTATAATTTCAATAGAAAATAGGTCTCAAAAAGCACAATTTTCCTCTTTTACACCTAGTTGAGCTGGGTGTAATATTTCTCAAAGTATCGACAGCCTCTGACAGTATATTAACTGTTTGCGCTTTCATTGGAAACCTGGTATAATTTATCGATTAACGGCTTCTATTACTTTCTATGGGACGCAAAGATTTTTTCGGCAGCCGGAGTCCAGCTGCCGATATTGAGATATAATGCGCCATTGGAAACAGTCGATAAACGATATTGCTTTCGATAGCATATTTAACGGTTTGCGAGTGCACGCAAACTGAATTACGACTCAATGGAAGCGAGGCCTAAATTGGCCAAGGCCCAATATTTCTGTGAAAATCTGAACAATAACATATCCAACCCTAGAAAGTTTTGAAAACTCATAAATAACTTACAAAATCCACCAATCCACTCCCAACCCTCCACTGTCAATGTGGACAACCAAACCCTGCAAATCCCCTTAGTAGTAAAGGCAAATGCCTTTAATAGTTATTTTGTCGGATGCTCCACCCCCCTGATTGACAAACTAATAAATGACACGCATCCTGAAACTACAAATGTGGATCAGGCCCCACTAAATCAGCAAAGACCCAATATAGAGGAGTTCAATTTTAGACCTGTACCCATCAATGTCATTAAGAAACACCTTAATAATCTAAAAATGAAAAACCAGTCTGGACCTGATCAAATCCCAGCAATGCTGTTGAAGTTCAGTGCGCCGGCAATTGCTAAACCTGTCACAACCCTAATTAACAAATCCTTGGTGTCTGGATACATACCCAAACTTTGGAAAACTGCAAGAGTAGTGCCTATCCATAAAAGTGGGGAGCTAACCTTGGTTTCTAACTATCGCCCTATATCATTGCTCCCAGTATTGTCAAAAATCTTAGAAAAATGTGTCCATGCACAACTATGTGAGTATTACCAACAATCTAACTATCTAACCCCTGATCAATCAGGTTTTCGTCCAAATCACTCCACTACAACTGCCCTCCTTAAAGTTTGCAACAACATCCAAACTTGCATGGAACAAGGAGACCTAACTGGAGCTATTTTCCTTGATTTTGCAAAGGCCTTTGACACAGTAGACCACGACATACTACTGCTCAACCTAAAAAACTCTGGTATTGCTAATCATCCGTTAACCTGGTTTCGATCATATATATCGATCAATCACAATATGTCTCCATTTCTGACAGCGAATCCCTCCCTCTCCCAGTCACGTGTGGTGTACCCCAAGGTTCCATTCTCGGCCCCCTACTATTCACATTATTTATAAATTATCTGCCTAATGTCTGCAAATCCTCAACTGTACACATGTACGCAGATGACACTGTAATCTATGCAAACAATTCCAATCTGCCGCAGCTTGAAGCAGTTCTCCAAAACCAATTCACAGAGGTAGAAAAAGTGGATCTCAAAAAACAAACTCTTCCTAAACACTGACAAAACAGTCACAATGATCTTTGGAACGAGACCTAAATTACACAAATTACAAAATTCTCATCTACGCATCAAAACAAAATCCAATTGCACACTGACCACAGTACACTCTTTCAAGTACTTGGGTATGTTGTTAGACCCCAATCTATCTTTTGGCCTCCACATAGAAAAACTTGCATCTAAACTTTATCCAAAACTAGGTGCCCTGTACAGAAACAAATCCTGCCTCAGCCCTACAGTAAAGGAAAAGATTGTACAGCAAATGCTGATGCCTATCATGGATTACGGGGATTTAGTAAATGCACCTGCACCGCAAACTCACCTTAATAAACGTAATACATTGTATAACTCATTCTGCCGCTTTGTGCTACAATGTAACTACAGGACCCACCATTGTGACATGCTAAAAGAACTAAACTGGCTGTCGCTGGAATCCAGACGCAGCCTCCATCTTTCCTGCCTTGTGTTTAAGTGCCTTTCTGGGAAGCTCCCACCCTACCTGAGCAGAATGCTCTCCCCAGCTATTCCCACCTCCTATAACCTCCGATCCAATACCAGCACATTATTTAGCTTGCCTCAATATAAAAAGAAAGAAGCTCGATCCTCCTTTTCCTACAGAGCACCACAATTATGGAATGACCTCCCGCACACTTTCAAACCTTCCCCAAGCCTAATATCCTTTAAGAGATCCCTCTCTACATATCTTAAAACAGAATGCACCTGTCATGGTTGATTATATATTTCCTACCTGTTCTATGTTAATTTTTTGCATATTTGTATGCTATTATTGTTTTTGTATTTTATTGTACCCTATTGTATCAATGCAATGTTTTGTGGACCCAGGACATACTTGAAAACGAGAGAAATCTCAATGTATCCTTCCTGGTAAAATATTTTATAAATAAATAAATATAATTAAAATAAATCTAAATAAAACTTACAATTATTACCTAAATAATTCCTATTTAAAACTAAATACTTGCCTGTGAAATAAAACCTAAGCTAGCTACAATATAACTAATAGTTACATTGTAGCTATCTTAGATTTTATTTTTATTTCACAGGTAAGTTTGTATTTATTTTAACTGTGCAGACTGTTAATTCTATAATAGGAATTAAAGGGGAAAAAATTATATTGGCTGTTGCAATCAGCCAATAGGATTGAGCTTTAATCCTATTGGCTGATTCAATCAGCCAATAAGATTGAGCTTGCATTCTATTGGCTGATTGGAATAGCCAATAGAATGCAAGCTCAATCCTATTGGCTGATTGCAACAGCCAATAGGATGAAAGCTCAATCCTATTGGCTGTTTGCAACAGCCAATAGGATTTTTTCCCCTTTAATTCCTATTGGCTGATAGAATTCTATCAGCCAACTGGAATGTAAGGGATGCCATCTTGGATGACGTCACTTAAAGGGAAACTTCATTCTACAGCGACCATCGGAAGAAGAGGATGCTCCGCGCTGGATGTCTTGAAGATGGACCTGCTCTGTGCCGGATGGATGAAGATAGTAGATGCCGTCTGGATGAACACTTCTGCCCGCTTGGATGACGACTACTGCCGGCTTCGATGAGGACTTCTGCCATTTGGATGAAGACTTCTGCCGGCTGGATAAGGATGGATGTCCGGTCTTCGAAAACTGTAAGTGGATCTTCGGGGGTTAGTGTTAGTTTTTTTTAGGGTTTATTGGGTGGGTTTTATTTTTAGCTTAGGGTTTGGGCAATGTAAAATAGCTAAAAGCCTTTTTTAAGGGCAATACCTATCCAAATGCCCTTTTCAGGGCAATGGTGTTCTTAGGTTTATTTAGATAGGTTTTTCTTTGGGGGGTTTGGTTGTGTGGGTGGTGGGTTTTACTGTTGGAGGGTTGTTTGTATTTTTTTTTTTTTTACAGGTAAAAGAGCTGATTTCTTTGGGGCAATGCCCCGCAAAAGGCCCTTTTAAGGGTCATTGGCAGTTAAGTATAGACTAGAGTTTTTTATTTTGGGGCTTTTTTATTTTGATAGGGCTATTAGATTTATTAATTTAATTTATTTTATTTTTTAGTGTAAGGCTGGTTAGGTTTTATTTTACAGGTAAGGTTGTATTTATTTTAGCTAGGTAGTTATTAAATAGTTAATAACTATTTACTAACTAGTCTACCTAGTTAAAATAAATACAAACTTACCTGTGAAATAAAAATAAAACCTAAGATAGCTACAATATAACTATTAGTTATTTTGTAGCTAGCTTAGGTTTTATTTTATAGGTAAGTATTTAGTTTTAAATAGGAATTATTTAGGTAATAATGGTAAGGTTTATTTAGATTTATTTTAATTATATTTAAGTTAGGGGGTGTTAGGGTTAGGGTTATGTTAGGGTTAGGGTTAATATATAGGATATAGGGTTTAGGGGTTAATATATTTATGTATTGATGTGGGAGGCCAGAGGTTTAGGGGTTAATAGTTTAATTTAGTATATTTCGTTGTGGGGGGATTGCGGTTTATTGGTTAATAGGTTAATTATAGCGGCGGTGTGGGCGGACGGCAGATTAGGCTTTAATAATATTTAAATCGTGTTTGTGATGCAGGAGGGCAGTGGTTTAGGGGTTAATAGGTTTATTATAGTGGCGACGATGTCGGGGAGCGGCGGAATAGGGGTCAATACATTTTTTAAGTGCCAGCGATGTCCGGAGCGGCAGATTAGGGGTTAATAATTTTAGTTTAGTGTTTTGCGATACGAAAGGGCCTCGGTTTAGTGGTTAATAGGTAGTTTATGGATGTTAGTGTACTTTGTAACAGTTTAGTTATAAGTTTTATTTTACAGCTTTGTAGCATAAAACTCATAACTACTGACTTTAGATGGCGGTATGGATCTTGTAATTTTAGGCTGTAACGCTCACTTTTTGGCCTCACTCGTAATACCGGCACTATGGCAGTCCCATTGAAAAAGGACCTTTAAAAGGTACTGATGTTGCGTTACGGCCAAAAACGGCCATAACTATGCTTTTTGAGTCATAACGCAAAACTTGTAATCTAGCTGATAGTGTCAAAGTATTTATCCTAATCTTATTATTGATCTAAATATGCAAAACATTTTTTAAACATACATATTTCTGAGCTGCTTCTTATATTAATGTATGTTTTTTTTTTTTTTTTTTTAAATAATTTTTTATTGGTTTTACAAACAATATTAACATGTTTAGAAGTTGACAAAAAGTGATCAATAACTGTAAGCAATTTCTATACAAAGCGTCTCTGATTTGCAAGTATTAGCAACAAGTGACCAGATCTTTCAGTGAGTTCTCAACTTAAACTGTATAGTCCTGAGTTCCGTAAGTCCTTTGTTCTTTTTCCTCTTACAGAGGTTCTTTGCGGGTCACTATACACATATTTCAAACCATTCCCCCTAAAGGGATCTAATGTTACAATTCTATCATAAGGGTTTAATATCCATAATTAACTGTTTATTCACAACAATGGTAAGCAAACGGAATATTCTATAAGATTTAGTGTAACTATACTGTAACTTTCAATGTGGTGTGTTAAGTTTAAAGTGTTTAATCTAAATAGAGGAGTAGGTGTCCGTCCCACCCTTCTGGATTGTAATAGCCTTTATTTCAATATTTGGATGTAATCCATTTTCTTGGGATCTTAGTCCCAATAATATATGTGTAAGCTACTTTTCCTTACTGTCTCTAGCCTGGCACTACATCGTGAATTCTATACCTATGAGGTTACTGTCTGGTGGCCTCTGGATTCTGGCATTCCTTCCATCTCATTAGCATATATTCATGCATGTCTAATGTGTTTGCCTGTATGTGGTGATATCTTTCTAGGTGCAGTAAAGTTTCTACTTGTCTCATCCATTCCTCAACCGATGGCGCTGTTTTGCTTTTCCAATTTTTTGGAATTAATGTTTTTGCCCCGTTCAACATAACTAGTCTGAGTGCGGCTGCAGCCTTATTTTCCAGTCTGGGCAGGAAAAGAAACAGTAGTGTCTTGGGACTATTCTCTAGTGTTTTCCCTGTTGCTAGCCTGATATACTCCAGTATCTCCGTCCAGTAACGGTCTAGGCTTGGGCAATCCCACCATATATGCGCTAGTGTGCCTTCGCCCCCACATTCCCTCCAGCACTTCCCTGTGGTAGTTTTATATATTTGTTTTAGCCTGACTGGTGTGAGGTACAACCTTGATAGGAATTTATAGCTTGACTCCTGAACTCTGGCAGAAATTGAGGATTTTTTTGTGGTTTGGAATTCTGCCAGCCATTCCTGTGGCTCAATTTCCAAGTTTAATTCCTTTTCCCACGCCCTGGTAAAGGTTGGCATCATACGGGCGTCCTCTACTATAAGTAGCTTATATAGTATTGATATTGCATGGTCTGTCGGTGTGTCCCTCAGGCATAGTTTCTCGTATGTGGTGGTTTGTCTGGTTAGGTTGTGTTTTTGGTTATGTGTTGTCAGAAAATGGTTTAACTGTGAGTGTGTTAGCCAGTTCATGTTACGGCCTACTTCGTTTTCTTTTAGTTGTTCGAGTGTTTCCAGTCTGCCTCCCTCCATCAAAGCTGTGAGTGCCCTTTTCACGTATGGAATGTTTATTGTCATGTCGGATTCCTTATAATTCCACGGTAATGCGGGGTTCTGGCATATGGGTGTCAGGGGCGAGGTCTGTGTGGATATGTTTACCGATGTGTTAAGGAGTTTGTCCCAGTTATGAAAAAAGTCTACATAAAGTGGGAACAGTTCTGTTACTTGTGGTCTGTCTTTTCTAGCTAGCCAAGCCGTGCCTCCCGCATTACCCGTGCCTAACAAGGCTCGGTCCAGTTGCACCCACGCTTTATTCTGGTCATTACAGCACCAGTCCAACAGGATGCGTAAAGTGATTGCCTGCTTGTATTTCTCCAGGTTTGGTAAGCCCAGTCCTCCCCTGTCCCTTGGTAAGTAGAGTGTTTTCTTGGGGATACGTGGTCTAATGCCTCCCCATACATACTGTTCTATTAGTGTTTGTATTTTATTTAAGTAATTGTGTGGGAGGGGTATGGGTGTTGTTTGTAGTAGATATAGAATTCTTGGCATAATGTTCATCTTTATGACGTTTATCCTCCCCAACCATGATATTGTTTTGGTTTTCCAGTTGGACATATCAGCTACTAGTTCTTTCTCTAGTTGTCTATAGTTTGCCTGAAATACCTCTTGCTGGTTTGGTGACATGTAGATACCCAAGTACTTCATTTTTGTGTCTTGTTGTCTGAGTTGGCATCTCTGTAGTATGTTGTCCATGGTTTCCTTGGTGTATGTTATGTTTAATATTTCTGATTTAGTGAGGTTCAGTTGGAAGTTCGATACCCTTCCATATGCTTTAAAAAGATCTAGTGCCCTGGGCAGGGAGGCGTCTATGTTTGTCAGTGTGAGTAGGACGTCGTCGGCATAAAGCGCCAGTTTGTAGTGTCTGGGTGCAATGTCTAGTCCCGTAATCAGTCTGTCGTCCCTAATTCTCTGGGCAAGGACTTCTATAGTGAGTGCGAAAAGTATTGGGGAAAGTGGGCATCCCTGTCTAGTGCCATTTTTGATCATGAGCTTCTCCGAGAGAAGCCCGTTTACTTTTATTTTTGCAGTGGGTGCTCTGTATAAGGTGAAAATCAGTCGGATGAACCTGTCGCCAAATTTCATTTTGCGGAGCACTGAATTGAGGAACTGCCAATTAACCCTATCAAACGCTTTCTCTGCGTCTGTTGAGATTAAGGCCATTGGTATGTTGTTTAATTGCGTGTATGAAATCAGTTGAAAGGTCCTGAGTGTATTGTCACGTGCTTCCCTGCCGGGTATGAATCCCACCTGGTCCGTGTGGACCAGGTCAGGAAGATATTTATTTATTCTCGTGGCTAGTATTTTGGCGAATATTTTGATGTCTGAGTTAAGGAGTGAGATGGGTCTGTAGCTTTCAGGCTTGTCCGGAGGCTTCCCTGGTTTGGGGAGAACTGTAATGTGTGCCTCTAGCATATGATCTGTGAAGCCTTTTTCGTCAAGTAGGGAGTTAAAAAGTTTGGTTAGTGGAGTTAGTAATTGGTGTATGAACGTTTTGTAGTATTTAATGCTTAAGCCGTCTGGGCCTGGGCTTTTGCCATTTGGCATGTGTTTGATTGCTGTTTTTATTTCTTCTGGTGTTATTGGGGTCTCTAATGATTCTGCGTTTTCACTGCTTAGTTCTTTGAGCTGTGTGTCAGCTAAAAACCTATCTATGTCGGTTTGTGTGCTCTCTGTCTGTATATTGTATAGGTTTTCATAGTACTGTTTGAAAATGTCTGCTATTTGTACGCTGTCTTTTTGTATGTGTCCTGACATGTCTATCATTTTGTATACTTGTGAGTCTAGTTGCCGTCTCCTTAGAGCTTTCGCTAAGGAGGATCCTGTTTTGTCGTTTACATCGAAGTATCTTTGCTGCAACTTGGTTGCCTTTCTCTGATATTCCTTTATTAGGTAATTATTGTATTCTGCTTTAGTTTTGTTTAAGTTGCCTAGCGTTTCAGTGTCTGTGGGTTGTCTCTTTAGCTCGTTTTCCCAGTATCTGATTTGTGAGGTCATGGAGTTTGCATACTGTCTTTTATTTTTATTGTCTCTGGCCTTATGTTTTATGAATTCCCCCCGTAAAACGCATTTATGTGCTTCCCACACTACTGACATATTTGTGTCTTCGTTAGTATTTTCCCTAAAATAATGGCCTAAGGTACTGTCCAGTTCCATACGGGTCAGTGGGCTGTCCAACATGTATTCGTCCAGTCTCCACATAAACGGTGTGGGTGGTATACTTGGCCATCTGATTGTGCATTGTACTGGAGCGTGATCTGACCAGGTGGTCGGCATGATTGTGGAATCATCTACTAGTGCTAGTCCTATTTGATCTGTGATAATATAGTCTATTCTAGTGAATAGGCTGTGCGGGTGTGAGTAGAATGTATAGTCCCTTGTGTGTGGGTGCTGTGCCCTCCATACGTCATGTAGTTTGAGTTGTTGTAGTTGTGAGTTTATGGATTTTATCACTCTGTGTGATGTACTGGTCTTGCCCATTGACGTGTCTTGTGTCGGGTCTAGTGGTGTGTTAAAGTCCCCACATATTATGATAATCCCCCTAGAGTGTTCCATTATTAGGTGTGCAATTTGTTTGAACAAGATTTGTTGGCCTGTGTTCGGCAGATAGATATTAACTAGGGTAGTCTGCGTGTTGAAGAGTAAGCCCGTCACCAGCAAGTAAGCTCCTTTGGGGTCTTTAATGACATTAGTCGGGGTAAAATGGATGTTGTTTCTCAGGAAAATGCCCACCCCTCCTTTTTTCGTGGGCCCTGATGCTGTGAAAGCTGTTTTATACCTACTGCTAATAAACTTGGGTTCCCTTCCCTTCTTAAAGTGTGTCTCTTGAATGTACAGTATGTCCCCCTGGTCCTTATGCATCTGGTTGAATGCTATGGAACGCTTCTCTGGGCTGTTTAGGCCTTTCGCATTTATGGAAAATATTTTAAGTCTTCTAGGCTGCATGTTGTTGTGGTTCACTACGTCTCTATTTTTCAATGTCCCTCTCCCACCTGCCTCTTAGTGATATGGATATTGGTTATTTGGCTCAGCCTGTGCGGCTATTTATATATCTAATGGTAGTAGTTTATGTGTTAAGGAATCAGGCACTTAATGGCGCTGTTATTATCTAGTGTTATCTTATGTTAAGGAGCTATAGTTGTGTTGTGCTGGAGAAATCTAGTTATGTGCTTTGTTATATTGTGGCCACCAGGTCGTGAGATAATCCCTCCTCTTGCCCTCTCTTCCCTACTGTGCTTGTCAGTAACTTCGTTGAGATGTCTGAGCTAACAAAAACTCTAACTTGAATTAGAACACTGTGTTACGTTTAACAATAAACTCTGGTGTGTAACAAAACAATACAATTGAGGCAGTATCCCTGCCCCCAAACCCAACCTGTAAAAAAGAATCATATAAAAGATTAAACATTGTAAGCATACGACCTTATTTCGTCTGTTCTGGGTCAACAATCATACTGTTATAGTCCTTGCAAAGACAGTTATAATGTCAGGTGGTCGATGTAGAATCTTCCTCCTCTGACATTTCAAGCTGTGCAGTTTTCTATGAGTGATGTGGAGCTTTCTTCTGAGTTGCACGTGGATTGTTCCCACGCCCTGTGTTTCTTGTTTCATCAAGTTCTGCGGTTTCCAGCTGATGTATGTTGATTTTCAGGACTTCACAAAAGTGAGGGAGATCTTCCTTGTGTTTAAAAATCACCGTGGAGTTGTCTTTGCTTGCTATGATGCTGACCGGGAAGCCCCATCTGTAGGCAATCTTGTTATCTCTCAGGGTCTTTGTGATGTAACTCAACTCTCTCCTCTTTTGAAGGGTGATTGGGCTGAGGTCTTGAAAAATCTGTATGCGGTTTCCCGCGTGTGTAATATTTTGTTTCAGTCTGGCATGTCTCATTATTTCTTCTTTGTCTTTAAAATTTAATAATTTGAGTATTACGTCTCTCGGTGGTGCTTTAGGGGGAGGCTTAGCCCGTAGTGCTCTATGTGCTCTTTCAATTGTCATATCTGGGGCACAGTTGTCGCCCTTAACTGTCCTAAATAAATCTTGTAAGCAGCCCTCGAGTGCTACTTGTTGGATTGTTTCAGGAATACCACGTACCCTTAAATTATTTCTCCTTCCCCTGTTGTCCATGTCTTCAACTTTTTCCATGAGGTGGCCTATGGTCTCTTCCTGGTCGTATACCATCCGTGACATGTGTTGGATGTCTGTATCCATGTTGTTGTGGCTCTCTTCCAATGTTGTGACTCTCTGTGTTACTCTTGTTATATCTCTCTTTAGTTCTCCGTACCAGTTTTTCACTTCTGCTACTATCTCTTTGAGATCATTCTTGGTGCACAATGGTAGAATATCCTCTCTTGTGAGGGTAGTGTTGCCTTGTGGCCTGGTTGCTTCTTCTACCATTATCTCCATTTGTGAGCCTTTGTTAATGGTGGCCTGTGAGCTCTCTAACGGTGTTTCAATTGGTTTCAAGTAATGCTGTAGCATTCTAGAGCGTGGCGTGCTTTCAGTTTTGTTAGGTTTACGGCCTGGCATTTCACCAGGACAGTGCAAATAGGAGTATAGTTATGTGGTATATGCAGTCAGGTTGTGCTGTGGCGTCGTCTTCTTTTTCTCTGCTGTTTTGTTTTCCCCTGTATTACTCCATCTGCCCTGTCTAATTTCCAGCCATTCCCCACCTCTGTGTTAATAAAGTCTTTGTCTCATTTGCAGCTGAATATCATGCTTAAGGAATGAGGGTTGATATGTCTGCTTATCACTCTCTTTTTTTTTTTTTGCCCCCTTATGTCTTGTTTTTCCTCTCCTTCAGCCTAGTTATCTTGCAATGTCTTTTCAAGGATGTGGGCTGTGTACCTTCTTGTGGTGTCCCTATATAACAATGGTGCTGATGGTTAAAGGTTTAGAGCCCTGTTTGCCTTAGGTACTGCCTTATGTACTGCTTACTTTGCTTAAATTGGGCTTTAATTGTACTTGTTTCGTCCCTTCATTAAGTGCCTGTTTTCTTTTTAAACTTTCTACTGCTTATGCAGTCTTACCCCTGTCCGTAGCGCTGTGTCTCTTTCAGTAACGGAAGGCCACGTGGTATCGCGGCTTCGTTTTTCAAAGCCGGGGCTTTCTTATCACCTCCGTCTCCTCTCCTTCTGTGAGTCCCGCGGCTTCGTGTGACTGTTTTATGCCGTTGGGGGGATATGCTTCGCTGCTTCGTGGCTATGCGTGTGTGCGGTCAACGGCTTGTTCTCTTATGTTTGCGGCCTTCTGATCTGCGTATCGCTGGATGCAGCGCGAAGTCTCCTTGCCGCTTGCTGTTATTCTTTTTCTGACTCCGCTTTTAGATTCTTTGTTGTGACATGAGATGTGTCCCCTTATTTTTTAGATGTCTGTTGTCGATGCTTACTATAAAGGCTGGGTTTGGGGTATCAGGGCATGGGAGCTGCTGAATCACACAGCCATCTTCCAGACCGGCCAAGCCCCGCCTCATTAATGTATGTTTTAGCACTGTATTAGACACACACACGAGCTCATAATAATCCGAAACATAAGCACACACACTATGTACACACTGCATACACAAATGTGCACACACACCTGCAGAATTTTATACTATATATAAATGTATTATTAGTATAATATTAGTTAGTCAGGGTTTAGACAGTAATTAATTAAGCCTCCTTCAAGGAAATTTATGTCCATAGGTGTATAGAACAGTTGCCCATGTCAGTCAAAACAATAATTAGTGCCTTAGGGCTAGATTATGAGGGGCACGCTAGCTGTAGCGTGCAAGTGATATTATGTATTTTTGTTTTTTTTTTGCGTCCGCCGGCAATAGTGCGTGTATAACAAGTTGAAAGTAAACGTGTTCACTTCATCTCAGTCAAATTTAAAGAGGGTTGGGTTAGCAAACAAAAATGTTAAACAAAACACATAAAAAAATATATTTAACAGTACAGTAACACATATATTAACACTGATAAAAAAGGGCTTTAAAATATAGATACATACATAGCCATGTCTAAATATGTATATGTATGTATGTATGTATGCATATATATATATATATATATATATATATATATATATATATATATATATATATATATATATATATATAACCTCAAAGATCAAATAAGCACTCAGTGGGCTTCAGTCATCAGTGACAAAAAAAACTTTATTCTGTGACGTTTCGGGACACCAAACAGTCCCTTCCTCTGACTGTTTGGTGTCCCGAAACGTCACAGAATAAAGTTTTTTTGTCACTGATGACTGAACCCCAGTGAGTGCTTATTTGATCTTTGAGGTTATTTGCTATATTTAGAGCACCCTGGCAGTTGAAGACAGATGGTGAGAGTGCATACACCAACAAAAACAAATATATATATATATATAAATATATATATATATCTACTGTACATATATCACATGTAAATGTTCTTTACTTACAGGATAATGTACTTTTTATTGTAAATAAATATTTTTTATATATCAATATATACCTATACCTGTATAACTATTTATTTTTTATATATATATATATATATATATATATATATATATATATATATATATATATATATATATATATATATATATAGGTATAGATATGTATTTTACATGAACAGTATTAGATATACAGGGAGTGCAGAATTATTAGGCAAATGAGTATTTTGACCACATCATCCTCTTTATGCATGTTGTCTTACTCCAAGCTGTATAGGATCGAAAGCCTTCTACCAATTAAGCATATTAGGTGATGTGCATCTCTGTAATGAGAAGGGGTGTGGACTAATGACATCAACACCCTATATCAGGTGTGCATAATTATTAGGCAACTTCCTTTCCTTTGGCAAAATGAGTCAAAAGAAGGACTTGACAGGCTCAGAAAAGTCAAAAATAGTGAGATATCTTGCAGAGGGATGCAGCACTCTTAAAATTGCAAAGCTTCTGAAGCATGATCATCGAACAATCAAGCGTTTCATTCAAAATAGTCAACAGGGTCGCAAGAAGCGTGTGGAAAAACCAAGGCGCAAAATAACTGCCCATGAACTGAGAAAAGTCAAGCAAGTCAAGAAAACCCAAACCCTAAACTAAAAAAAAAACACCCAAAAAAGTTTAAAAAAATCCTAACACTAACCTCCGACGATTCACTTACAGTTTCTGAAGTCCGGACATCCAGGCAGCGAGAAGTCTTCATCCAGGCGGCGCGGTCTTCATCCATCCAGGCGGTGTCTTCTATCTTCATCCAGACAGCAAGTTAAACAGTTCTTTTACCTGTATAAAAAATACAAAGACCCCCCAACAGTAAAACCCATCACCCAACCAACCCCCCAAAATAAAAAACCTAACTCTAACATAAACCTAAGCTACCCATTGCCCTGAAAAGGCATTTTTATGGGCATTGCCCTTAAAAGGGCATTTGGCTCTTTTGCATTGCCCTGAAAAGGGCATTTAGCTATTTTAAGAAAAGCCCAAACCCTAAACTAAAAAAAAAACACCCAAAAAAGTTTAAAAAAATCCTAACACTAACCCCCGACGATCCACTTACAGTTTCTGAAGTCCGGACATCCAGGCAGCGAGAAGTCTTCATCCAGGCGGCGCGGTCTTCATCCATCCAGGCGGTGTCTTCTATCTTCATCCAGACGGCATCTTCTATCTTTACACCAGCGGCGTCTTCTATCTTCATCCCGGCGGCATGAAGCGGGTCCATCCTGAAGACAACCGGCAAGGAGCATCCTCTTCATACGGTCGCCACCATACACTGAATCTTCAATGCAAGGGAGCTTTTTCAAAATGGCGTCCCTTGCATTCCTTTTGGCTGATTTGATTTTGGAAATTCAAATCAGCAAATAGGATGAGAGCTACTGAAATTCTATTGGCTGATTTTGTATTTATTTTTTAAAAAAAGAGCTGATTTCTTTAGGGCAATGCCATACAAAATCCCCTTTTAAGGGCTATTGGTAGTTTATTATAGATTAGGTATTTTTTTTTTTTTTTTTTTAAAAATGGGTATTAGAATAGGAATAATTGTTATTATTTTGGATAATTAGTTTGTTATTTTGTGTAATGTATTTTTTTTCGTTTTGGGGTGG
The DNA here is from genome assembly GCF_027579735.1 of Bombina bombina. Taxonomy (NCBI): domain Eukaryota; kingdom Metazoa; phylum Chordata; class Amphibia; order Anura; family Bombinatoridae; genus Bombina; species Bombina bombina. Next base: position 688,894,001 of record NC_069501.1, on the reverse strand, counting down.
GTTTTTATTTTTAGAATAACCATTTTTTATTTTTATTGGGCAGCAAAAGAGCTAAATGCCCTTTTAAGGGCAATGCCTATACAAATGCCCTTTTCAGGGCAATGGGTAGATTAGGTTTTACTTTATTTTTAATTTGTGGGTTTGGGGGTGGGGGTTTGTATACTGTTAGGGGGTGTTTGTTTTTCTTTTGTAGGAAAACAGCTGTTATCTTTAAGGCAATGCCCAACAAAAGGTGCTTTTAAGGGCCCACAAAAGGCCCTTTTAAGAGCCCTTGGTAGTCTATTATAGATTATGTTTTTTTATTTTAGAGTGTTTTTTTTTTTTAAAAAAAAAGGGTATTAGAATAGGAATATTTTTTATTGTTTTGCATAATTTTGTTTGTTATTTTTTGTAATGGTAGGTTTTTTAATTTTAGTGTTTTTTATTTTTTGTAATGGTAGGTTTTTTTTATTTTTGTAATGTTATGTTTTAGCGTAGACTATTTACTAACTAGTCTACCTAGTTAAAATAAATACAAACTTACCTGTAAAATAAAAATAAAACCTAAGTTAGCTGCAATATAACTATTAGTTATATTGTAGCTAGCTTAGGTTTTATTTCACAGGTAAGTTTGTATTTAGTTTTAAATAGGTATTATTTAGTTAATAATTGTAACTAATTTAGCTCTATTTTAATGTTAAAGTTAGGGGTTTTAGGTTTAGGTTTAGGGTTAGGTTTAGGGTAAAGGTTATGGTTAGGTTTAGGGGTTAATATAGTTTAATTTAGGTTGTTGCGATGTGGGGAGCTGGCGGTTTAGGGGTTAATAGGTTTATTTAGTGGTAGTGATGTGGGAGGCCAGAGGTTTAGGGGTTAATAACTTTATTTAGTGGCGGCGATGTCAGGGAGCGACAGAATAGGGGTTAATAGATTTAGACGTGGGTTTATGTTAGGGTGTTAGGTTTAAACATAACTTTTTTTCCCGATAGACATCAATGGGGCTGCGTAATGGAGCTTTATATTCCGCAGGAGTTAGGTTTTTTTTCTAACACTTTCTCTCCATTGATGTCTATGGGGAAAGCGTGCACGAGCACGTCAAAGCAGCGAATGTATTTTGTGCAGTATGGAGCTCAACGCAACCATATTGCATGCACAAGATGGCTGTTTCAAAACTTGGAATTGGCAGCACAATGGAGTGTGAAGTAACGCAACTTTTGTTGCGTTCGTTTCGCACCCCGTTGCGCTCATAACTTGTTATCTACCTGATTGTATATATATATATATATATATATATATATATATATATTATTTTTTTCCCCCCTATGGATTATTTAGACCCTGAAGCGTTATTTCCGTTAATAAAGTATTGTTCTGTGTGCAATAGAAAGAGTACTATTAAAACATGCTAAAAAAATTGTGCAGGCAAAGAGTTTAGTTTAGGTTAAGGTAAAGTTGTTTTTTTTTTTATTTTGAAACTAAGAGTAAGTGCATCTCTCTATACAGCTGGTTTGTGGACTAGACATTCACTGTCTGTTAATGAAAACCTCCACTGCTCTGTTGGTGGACAGTGACATTCCCTACTAGCATAGACATGAAAAAGGAAAAAAGTTTGTTATATAGGACAGTAGCAAACATTAAAAAATAATAAATATAAAAAGCACCCTCTTTTAGATGGAATTTGTTTTCTTTAATATCCCTTTAAAAGCCTCCTAAACCTTATAACCTGAAGAATTGTGCTTGCTGTCTGGGGCTTTCAAGTTTTTGTTGAAGCCAGATTTTTTTATTGAGAAAGAAAAGACTTCTGTTCATGATCTGAGTGATAAGCAGTTTTATATTTAAGTGTATACAGCAATTTAAACCAGTTTTAACAAAAAGGCCTGGCTAGAAGCACTTGGGAAATGTCTCTGAGGCCAGATGATTTATAGATCTCTTCTCTGGTGAGATTGTGTAAGGAGTTTCATAAGAACTGTGAGGTCCTTCAAAGAAATTTAGGACACATTTTAGCTTTAGAGCGGTTTATCTAGCTATGCATGGATCTGGATGTGAAGGACAGACATATACATTGTAATATAATGTTAAAAACATAGCCTAAAGATTTTTTTGGTTTCTCTTCATACCAGCAAGTTTGTGATCATTAGACTCTAAGATTCATAAGGGGTCTAAAAATGTGTCATAAACAGTCAGTGTATCATGTTTTAAAAGTATAGAAAATAAATGTGCCCATTGATCTGCCAACTTTTGATATAGGTCTTCTGCTAGGGCACACAGACTTCTGATTTGACTTTAGGGCTTTTATCTACAGCTAACATAGAGGAAAACTAAACTAACTAAAGGAAATATATAACTGAAAATAATTTTCTGTATTGATGTAATTTAAAAGACTGCTATCCCTGTAGACAATGGGCTAGATTCATAGATGCTTATAAGGGGCCTTTTTGTGAAGGTGAAATCATGCTCAAAATTCAATGATCATCGCTTCACCTATATTTTCCACAGTCTTATAGTTGTATGAGGTTCCCAATATATGATATCTCGCATGTTAGGGTCATTGTGCTGCTGGAAGGTGAACCTCTCAAATATCTGGAAGACTGAAACAGGTTTCCCTCAAGAATTTCACTATTTTTAGCGCCATCAATCATTCCTTCAATTCTGACAAGTTTCCCAGTTTCTGCAGATGAAAAACATCCCCACAGCATGATGCTGCCACTATCATGTACTGTGGGGATGGTGTTCTCGGGATGATGAGAGGTGTTGGGTTTGCACCAGACATAGTGTTTTCCTTCATGTTCAAAAACCTAAATTTTAGTCTCATCTGACCAGCGTACCTTCTTCCATATGTTTGGGGAGTCTCCCATGTGCCTTTTGGCAAAGAGCAAATGTGTTTGCTTATTTTTTTCTTTAAGAAATGGCTTTTTTCTGGCCACTCTTCTGTAAAGTCCAGCTCCGTGGAGTGTACGGCTTAAAGGGGTCCCATGGACCCAAAAAGCCTGCCTAAAATTTCCTAAAAATGTCAATGTTTTAGTTTGTATGATAGCAGTATTCTTATCCCAATTCTCCACAGTGTTTGTGGATTAAGAAAATAAAAAATATGTATGAATTCTGTATGTGTATATGGGTAACTATTGACAATGTATTATTCTGTTTGGTCTTAGTAGTTTAAACAGTTTTCATTTTATTCCAGAAAATATTCACTTTTTCTAAAGTCTCACTAACAAATGTCATGTGATGCATTGAAGAGTTGTATGGTTTTAGGATTTTCCAGACCTTTGCCTAATTTCCTGATTTTGGCCAACTTTACTATTAATGCCAGGTTGCCAGGTTGTTGTGGTGCCTAAAATAAGGGTCATGACACACATTAAGGGCCAGATTACAAGTGGAGCTTGTAATGGATGAAAGCAATATTTTCTCTCCACTGTGTAATACCAACGTTTGCTAATGTGCACTGGTATTACAAGTTCACAGCAATGCGAACATGACCTCAAATTGCTGGGAAGCACTGCGCTCATGAGAGAGTGCTTCCATAGATTTAGAGACGGCATCAGAACTTTAGAGCACCGAAGGGGGTAAGTAGTGCAGCAATTGCAGCAATTTCAAAGATATATGTATATGAGTATATACATATATATTTATGTGTTAATATGTGTATATGCGCGATAATTTAGAGCCCCACTTGTAATCTAGCCCTAAATGTTCCACAGAATATTGCGAAATGTAATTACTGTACTGTTTTTTGTAAAAGAACTGGGATAACTGGAGGAAAGTGCTAGCATAATTAAAGGACAAGAGAAACACACATTGCAAATCCCAGGACTTTGAAGGGAAATGGAACTGAAAAATTTAAATTTGTGATTCAGACAGCTCGCAGAATTTTAATATAGTCTCCAAATTACTTCTTTTATCAAATTTGCTTTGTTCCCATGCGGCTAGATTTAGAGTTTTGTCGGTAACGACCCGCGTAGCCAACGCTGGCTTTTTTCCGGCCGCACCTTTTAGATAACTCTGGTATTGAGAGTCCACAGAATGGCTGCGTTAGGCTCCAAAAAAGGATCGTAGAGCATATTTAACGCAACTTCAACTCTCGATACCAGAGTTGCTTACGGACGCGGCCAGCCTCAAAAACGTGCTCGTGCACGATTCCCCCATAGAAAACAATGGGGCTGTTTGAGCTGAAAAAAACCTAACACCTGCAAAAAAGCCGCGTTCAGCTCCTAACGCAGCCCCATTGTTGTCTATGGGGAAACACTTCCTACGTCTGCACCTAACACTCTAACATGTACCCCGAGTCTAAACACCCCTAACCTTACACTTATTAACCCCTAATCTGTGCCCCCGCTATTGCTGACCCCTGCATATTATTATTAACCCCTAATCTGCCGCTCCGTAAACCGCCGCTACTTACATTATCCCTATGTACCCCTAATCTGCTGCCCTAACATCGCCGACCCCTATATTATATTTATTAACCCCTAATCTGCCCCCCACAAAGTCGCCTCCACCTGCCTACACTTATTAACCCCTAATCTGCCAAGCGGACCGCACCGCTATTATAATAAAGTTATTAACCCCTAATCCGCCTCACTAACCCTATAATAAATAGTATTAACCCCTAATCTGCCCTCCCTAACATCGCCGACACCTAACTTCAAACATTAACCCCTAATCTGCCGACTGGAGCTCACCGCTATTCTAATAAATGTATTAACCCCTAAAGCTAAGTCTAACCCTAACACTAACACCCCCCTAAATTAAATATAATTTAAATCTAAAGAAATTAATTAACTCTTATTAAATAAATTATTCCTATTTAAAGCCAAATACTTACCTGTAAAATAAATCCTAATATAGCTACAATATAAATTATAATTATATTATAGCTATTTTAGGATTTATATTTATTTTACAGGTAACTTTGTATTTATTTTAACCAGATACACTAGCTATTAAATAGTTAAGAACTATTTAATAGCTAAAATAGTTAAAATAATTACAAAATTACCTGTAAAATAAATCCTAACCTAAGTTACAATTATACCTAACACTACACTATCAATAAATTAATTAAATACAATATCTACAAATAAATACAATGAAATAAACTAACTAAAGTACAAAAAATAAAAAAGAACTAAGTTACAAAAAATTAAAAAATATTTACAAACATCAGAAAAATATTACAACAATTTTAAACTAATTACACCTACTCTAAGCCCCCTAATAAAATAACAAAGACCCCCAAAATAAAAAAATGCTCTACCCTATTCTAAATTACTAAAGTTCAAAGCTCTTTTACCTTACCAGCCCTGAACAGGGCCCTTTGCGGGGCATGCCCCAAAGAATTCAGCTCTTTGCCTGTAAAAAAAAAACATACAATACCCCCCCCAACATTACAACCCACCACCCACATACCCCTAATCTAACCCAAACCCTCCTTAAATAAACCTAACACTAAGCCCCTGAAGATCTTCCTACCTTATCTTCACCATACCAGGTTCACCGATCGATCCAGAAGAGCTCCTCCGATGTCCTGATCCAAGCTTAAGCAGGGGGCTGAAGATGTCCATGATCCGGCTGAAGTCATCATCCAAGCGGGAGCTGAAGAGGTCCATGATCCGGCTGAAGTCATCATCCAAGCGGGAGCTGAAGAGGTCCATGATCCGGCTGAAGTCTTCTATCAACGGCATCTTCAATCTTCTTTCTTCCGGATCCATCTTGCAGACCTCCGACACGGAACATCCTGCTGGCCCGACGGACTACTGACGAATGAAGGCTCCTTTAAGGGACGCCATCCAAGATTAATTAAGGTAGGAAAATTCTGATTGGCTGATGGAATCAGCCAATCAGAATCAAGTTCAATCCGATTGGCTGATCCGATCAGCCAATCAGATTGAGCTCGCATTCTATTGGCTGTTCCGATCAGCCAATAGAATGCGAGCTCAATCTGATTGGCTGATCGGATCGGATTCCATCAGCCAATCGGATCGGATTCCATCAGCCAATCAGAATTTTCCTACCTTAATTCCGATTGGCTGATAGAATCCTATCAGCCAATCGGAATTCGAGGGACGCCATCTTGGATGACGTCCCTTAAAGGAGCCTTCATTCGTCGGTAGTCCGTCGGGCCAGCAGGATGTTCCGCGTCGGAGGTCTGCAAGATGGATCCGAAAGAAAGAAGATTGAAGATGCCGTTGATAGAAGACTTCAGCTGGATCATGGACCTCTTCAGCTCCCGCTTGGATGATGACTTCAGCCGGATCATGGACATCTTCAGCCCCCTGCTTGGGCTTGGATCAGGACATTGGAGGAGCTCTTCTGGATCGATCGGTGAACCTGGTATGGTGAAGATAAGGTAGGAAGATCTTCAGGGGCTTAGTGTTAGGTTTATTTAAGGGGGGTTTGGGTTAGATTAGGGGTATGTGGGTGGTGGGTTGTAATGTTGGGGGGGGGGTATTGTATGGGTTTTTTTTACAGGCAAAAGAGCTGAATTCTTTGGGGCATGCCCAGCAAAGGGCCCTGTTCAGGGCTGGTAAGGTAAAAGAGCTTTGAACTTTAGTAATTTAGAATAGTGTAGGGCATTTTTTTATTTTGGGGGTCTTTGTTATTTTATTAGGGGGCTTAGAGTAGGTGTAATTAGTTTAAAATTGTTGTAATATTTTTCTAATGTTTGTAAATATTTTTTTATTTTTTGTAACTTAGTTCTTTTTTATTTTTTGTACTTTAGTTAGTTTATTTCATTGTATTTATTTGTAGATATTGTAATGTATTGATAGTGTAGTGTTAGGTTTAATTGTAGGTAATTGTAGGTATTTTATTTAATTAATTTATTGATAGTGTAGTGTTAGGTTTAATTGCAACTTAGGTTAGGATTTATTTTACAGGTAATTTTGTAATTATTTTAACTATTTTAGCTATTGTACCTGGTTAAAATAAATACAAAGTTACCTGTAAAATAAATATAAATCCTAAAATAGCTATAATATAAATATAATTTATATTGTAGCTATATTAGGATTTATTTTACAGGTAAGTATTTAGCTTTAAATAGGAATAATTTATTTAATAAGAGTTAATTTATTTCATTAGATTTAAATTATATTTAACTTAGGGGGGTGTTAGTGTTAGGGTTAGACTTAGCTTTAGGGGTAATAAATGTATTAGAATAGCGGTGAGCTCCAGTCGACAGATTAGGGGTTAATGTTTGAAGTTAGGTGTCGGCGATGTTAGGGAGGGCAGATTAGGGGTTAATACTATTTATTATAGGGTTAGTGAGGCGGATTAGGGGTTAATAACTTTATTATAATAGCGGTGCGGTCCGCTCGGCAGATTAGGGGTGAATAAGTGTAGGCAGGTTGAGGCGATGTTGTGGGGGGCAGGTTAGGGGTTAATAAATATAATACAGGTGTCGGCGGTGTTAGGGGCAGCAGATTAGGGGTACATAAGGATAACGTAGGTGGCGGTCGGCAGATTAGGGGTTAAAAATATTTAATCGAGTGGCGGCGATGTGGGGGGACCTCGGTTTAGGGGTACATAGGTAGTTTATGGGTGTTAGTGTACTTTAGAGCACAGTAGTTAAGAGCTTTATAAACCGGCGTTAGCCCAGAAAGCTCTTAACTACTGACTTGTTTCTGCGGCTGGAGTTTTGTCGTTAGATTTCTAACGCTCACTTCAGACACAACTCTAAATACCGGAGTTAGGAAGATCCCATTGAAAAGATAGGATACGCAATTGACGTAAGGGGATCTGTGGTATGGAAAAGTCGCGGCTGAAAAGTGAGCGTTAGACCCTTTCCTGACTGACTCCAAATACCGGCGGTAGCCTAAAACCAGCGTTAGGAGCCTCTAATGCTGGTTTTCACGGCTACCGCCAAACTCCAAATCTAGGCCATGGTGTTCCTTTTTGAAGAGATACCTAGGTAGGTGGCCAGAGCACTACATGACATGAAATAGGGCTGCCCTTTCCTGCTCAAGCAAATGATTAAAATTCTTACAAAACTGCTCACATATAGTGCTCTAGACACATGCATGCTCCTAAGCTTATGTCCCTGTTTTTCAGCAATTCGTACCAAGAGAAATAAGAAAATTTCATTATAGAAGTAAAATGGAAAGTGGATTAAAATTCTGTCTGAATCATGAAAGAAAAGAATTGTGTTTCATGTCCCTTTAACCCCTTAATGACCGATGACGGAATTATTTAGTCATGGAACAATTGAACAAACTGAAGCTGTGTCCTTAAGGGGTTAAAGTCAACTTCTATGCTCTCTGTTCAAGAAAATGAACAAAACAGCGCTGCTTATGGCAAACAGTAGCACTGTGAAAACATTAGAACCACATTTGAAGTTTATGATCTCAAAAGTTGCAGTAGATCTCAGAGGTTAGGGGAAAGGGTCTGTATGTAATTAGCATCCAGAAGGTTTATCACAATTTTATATCACTAGTAGTCAAGGATTTTGTACTACTGTGCTAGTGTTTCTGGTTTCCAAAGGTTAAATTACTATGTTGCCATGATTTAAAAATAAATAAAATCATGTTCCAGTGCACATATGGCGAGACTGTTCACAGTACTCTGACTCTGTATCTTCAGTCACAAGGTATGCACAGCCTGGAATATAAATGCTTAGCCTCATGATTAGTGATTCATTTCTGCATTTGATAAACCAATCAGTATATACATCTCTCAGATTGAAGTGCTCCCTTTCTAACTCTGCACCCATTCACCTCAGTCCACTTCCATCTTTAATTATTCTAGTCAGCTTGCACTCCACCAAGACATATTTCCATACAGAACTTACCTCAGTGTAGTATCCCTTAGTGTTAACAATAGCTGCACAGTCAATATGCAAGGCAGCTAAACAGTGGACCACTACACTCCTTAAAAATACAAAAATGTTTGTTTCGAAATTTGGGTAAATGGACGGCACTTATGGCTTTTTAGCTGTAGAGAAGAGCATTATTGGAAATTTAGCTGTAACAGTACTTTTATATACCATGCAAGGTTATTTCTATTTTGATATTGATTGATTGTTTCAGAGTTTATATAGCGTTTGTTTTTTTGCAGACAGATGAATTGATGGTATCTGCTGAAGAGGAAATAGAATCTGTCACACGAGAGCATTAGTGCTTGAGAGACAGTGATCTGTGCAGTTTATCATTCACTTAGGAACAGGATGGAGTTAAGACATTGCTAAAGGCTCACCAAAATTGGATATAATATTCTCAAAGCAGATCCAACTGGCTTTTGTTGGGACATCAATATAATTTACATAATCCGGAATAAACACTAGATTCACATTGTTACTAACCATAATACAATTGTGTTATGCTGCAGAGAGAATCATACCAATGTCACTCACATCTGCAGATATCTAGCAGTGGCTCTTACAATGTTATTGCTGTAGGATATGTCTTGCATACCGTATTTCACAGGAGGAAGTGATGTTGAACATCTTACCTGATTATCCCAAAAGCTGACAGCAGCCATATGAAACATATCTTATTATCTCATGCCTTACTGCAGATGCGAAGAATAAAAAGTAACTGATATGTCTTGGAAATGTATAGGTATATCCACTAGCTCCTAAATATTATAGGTAGAATTATAGTAACAATATCTCAGTGATTGCAAACATCTGGCAATAAAACAACAAATGTAGTGACATCCATTTCAAGCTCTTTAGTAGCTATAGATATTGAGGATAAGATGGAAATCAGTTTAGTATAGGTTAACACTGCAGCGGCTATAGGATGAGAAAGACTGTTGAGTTGTGTTAATTCCAGAATACTCTGTGAAAGACTCTATAGGTAAGGAAGATAAATATATAATACAGTCCATTAGATTCACTAATATTGCAAGACCTGACAAGCCTCTCCAGTTTCTGTATTATATTATACAGTCTATTCTGCAATGATCACGTATCTCTTTATTTTAATAAAAAATAATAATAACAAACCAAAACTGCAACAATTTTAAATGATACTGAGGTTGGCTATATAGTTTCAAGGGATATGATTTGAACACGGTTATATGTAAAAATTAGCTATGCATTTATAAAGTGTATACAATTTGTGAAATGGGCAGTTCTTGACTAGAGGATTGACATACATTACCTGTGGCGACTGGTTGGTTTATGAAATATTGGTGGGGGCAGGTTGTTAAGACATTCCTGTACTAAGTGTGGGCATTCCTAGGGAAACTGGGACATAGAAGAATGATGGGCATCATTACCTTTTTTTCCAATTCAGCATTATCCTGTCATGATTTGATGTGCAAAAGCAAAATGCTGTATTACCATTAGAATTATATGCTCTAATATATGTCTATTTATAATTTAATTTTAGGAAACATATTTTAGCTTCTGCTTGAAGAAAAAATATTTTTTCTGCTACTAAATCAGACCTGCATCACTGTATGCAAGCATAGAAATATAGAAACTGCTATACATTAAGGCTACAGTAATTGTATTTCCACTAATGCTTCTTGAACCATTAGAGTGAATATAAACAGATGAGATGTTTTCTAGAGCTTCTCCACGGATACTGTTACTAAGGTAACAACCTTTCTGGTATCCATGTGCAGACCACATCCTTCATGTTCAATGTAAGAATAATAATATTGTTAAAGAAAAAAGTGCTTTACTTGGAAAAAAAAACTAATATGGATTGAATAGGGAAATGCAGTTAGAATCTTGATTGTGTAAAACTTCCAAGGATTGATAAATAAAAATGACCTGATTTGTTGGGTTTTCATGCTCCTAAATATAAAACCTGCAAAGTTTTATGTGTTTTGTTTTTTGTTTTGTTGTTTGGAAGAATGTTATTCTCACAGTGTACTGTAAATGCAACATAGTCTAGAAGGTATAATGATGTACAAATGATGATTGTATTTAGCCATACACTTAGGCATATAAATAACATGCTGTATATATTTATCAAGGATACTAAAACATTTTGCAGTCCCCCTAAATTAAAATAATATAAACAAAGAAAAATCACTGTATAGGAACAAGTTTTACATCTAGTAATCCTAAACAAGTTGTAATTATATAATTAATAGTTTCACATATGTCATAGGGTGCATGCACATAGTCATACACATACACCCTTACAAGCAAAGAGCAAGCATATATATATATATATATATATATATGTTATTAAAAAAATGTATTATTCTTTCACTTATCCTTATTAAAACTTGCAACTGCACATTAGTGCACACAAACATATACACACAGATATACTAGCTGTCGCACACTGTGAAACTCTCAAGGATATGCTCACTGGCACACAATGGTATATACAAACACACTGCTGGCATAGGATACATTGCTATCAAATGGACTTAAGGGGACATTGTACACTAGATTTTTTTTGCACACATGTTTTGTAGATGATCTATTTATATGTCCTATCTGGGAGTATTTTTGTAACAATGTATAGTTTTTCTTGTTCTTAAATAACATTATGCAGATTTTCAGACTCCAAACCAAGACCAAAAGTTTTAGATGTATACTAATGTCTACAGATTTCTGCGGCTCCTGTTTGTAAAATCTCTTTTCCTATGTAGGGGAGGAGGGGGTGTCTGCTCTTCCTGCTTAACCCCCTTAGTGACCAGACCATTTTTACATTTTCTTACTGTTAAGGACCAAGGCTGTTTTTACATTTCTGCGGTGTTTGTGTTTAGCTGTAGTTTTCCTCTTACTCATTTACTGTACCCACACATATTATATACCTTTTTTCTCGCCATTAAATGGACTTTCTAAAGATACCCTTATTTTTATCATATCATATAATTTACTATAAAAAAAATTATAAAATTTAAAGAAAAAATTGAAATAAAAACATTTTTTCTAATTTTGACCCCAAAATCATGGCACAAAATGGTTGTAAATGCTTCTCTGGGATCCCCTTTGTTCAAAAATAGCAGATATATATGGCTTTGGCTTTGCTTTTTGGTAATTAGAAGGCGGCTAATTGCAGCTGCGAACCATACTTGTATTATGCCCAGCAGTGGCAGAGGTTAATTAGATAGTTTTTAGGGTTAATTTTAGCTTTAGTGTATAGATTACCCTCCAACCTGACACATCCCACCCCCTGATCCCTCCCTGATCCATCTCAAACAGCTCTCTTCCCTCCCCACCCATCCCACCCAATTGTCACCCCAATCATAAGTACTGGCAGAAAGGCTGGCTTTTTTTATTTTTAATATTTGTTTTAATATATTTTCTGCAGTCTGTGATGTGCAGTCACTAGAGGCAGGTGAGGCAGAGCTTCACCTCTCATATGGGCAAAAATATATATATTTTTTTTATTGACTTTAAAAAAAAAATTAAAAAAAAATGCAATTTTTTTTTCCCAGCATTTTTTTTTCACAGCTACATGTTGTGCAATGGAGAGGCACACGCAGGTCTGCCCACCATTACACAACATGCTGCACCACCTACTGGATGAAAGTTGTTAAGATCATTGCATGGCACATAACTGCTTATTTGAAGCAGTCCTATTTGGGCTGACCCAATCCAGTGAGAGGCATTAGTAAGTGGAACTTAGGGTTGGGGCTGGATGTTAAATGATATAAAACAAAACAAAAACGGAAAAAAACAACTTTCATTTATTTTGTTGCTGTCCTGTGAAGCTGCCAGCTTTGCTAAAGGGAAAAAGAGACTTCTGTACTACCCCTCCAAGTGCAGTGGAATGTGCCACTGTCACTTCCTTACAGAGCAGCCAGGAAGTGATGCAGTGAGCAGTGTTTTAGCCACATTTTATTGAAATAAGTTCTGCAACCTTAGATTTTACTGAAAGGAATTCTGTTAGTGAAAATGATAATTTAATGAATGTGGTTTAGTGTTTTTTGTTTTTTTACTCTTTTACAGCAGTTTAAGGATTGTTCTTGTATTTTGTTCACTCAAAATTTACACCCACCCACTACCTTAGCAGCTTGCCTCTGTACTTCACACTAATTTATAGTCTCGCTTTCTGAACTCTCTGTATCTCTGCTGTTTTATTACTTAAAAATGCAGTGGTCCCTCTCCTCCCCCTTGTGTGTGTGTGTGTGTGTCTCTCTCTCTATCTATCCATCTCTCTCCTTATGTGTCGTTCTCCCCCATGGCCTCTTTCTCTCTATGTCTCTCTTCCTCCCCCTCTGACTCTCTCATCCCTTATGTGTCTCTCTAACCCTCTGTGTGTGATTGGGTCTCTCTCTCTTTCTCTAACCCTCTGTGTGTGATTGTGTCTCTCTCTCTTTTTTCTCTCTCTCTAACCCTCTGTGTGTGATTGTGTCTCTTTCTCTTTCTCTAACCCTCTGTGTGTGATTGTGTCTCTCTCTTTCTCTAACCCTCTGTGTGTGATTGTGTCTCTCTCTCTTTCTCTAACCCTCTGTGTGTGATTGTGTCTCTCTTTCTCTAACCCTCGGTGTGTGATTGTGTCTCTCTCTCTTTCTCTAACCCTCTGTGTGTGATTGTGTCTCTCTTTCTCTTTCTCTCTCTCTAACCCTCTGTGTGTGATTGTGTCTCTCTCTCTCTCTCTCTCTCTCTCTCTTTCTCTCTCTCTAACCCTCTGTGTGTGATTGTGTCTCTCTCTCTTTCTCTAACCCTCGGTGTGTGATTGTGTCTCTCTCTCTTTCTCTAACCCTCTGTGTGTGATTGTGTCTCTCTCTCTCTTTCTCTCTCTCTAACCCTCTGTGTGTGATTGTGTGTGTCTCTCTCTCTCTCTCTCTCTCTTTCTCTCTCTCTAACCCTCTGTGTGTGATTGTGTCTGTTTCTCTTTCTCTAACCCTCTGTGTGTGATTGTGTCTCTCTCTTTCTCTAACCCTCTGTGTGTGATTGTGTCTCTCTCTCTCTTTCTCTAACCCTCTGTGTGTGATTGTGTCTCTCTCTCTTTCTCTAACCCTTGGTGTGTAATTGTGTCTCTCTCTCTTTCTCTAACCCACTGTGTGTGATTGTGTCTCTCTCTCTCTTTCTCTCTCTCTAACCCTCTGTGTGTGATTGTGTGTGTGTCTCTCTCTCTCTCTCTCTAACCCTCTGTGTGTGATTGTGTGTCTCTCTTTCTCTCTCTAACCCTCTGTGTGTGATTGTGTCTCTCTCTTTCCCTCTCTTTAACCCTCTGTGTGTGATTGTGTCTCTCTCTCTTTCTTTCTCTCTCTCTCTCTCTCTCTCTTTCTCTCTCTCTAACCCTCTGTGTATGATTGTGTCTCTCTCTCTTTCTCTCAATCTAACCCTCTGTGTGTGATTGTGTCTCTCTCTCTTTCTCTCTCTCTCTCTAACCCTCAGTGTGTGATTGTGTCTCTCTCTCTTTCTCTCTCTCTCTCTAACCCTCTGTGTGTGATTGTGTCTCTCTCTCTTTCTCTCTAACCCTCTGTGTATGATTGTGTCTCTCTCTCTCTCTCTAACCCTCTGTGTGTGATTGTGTCTCTCTCTCTCTTTCTCTCTCTAAACCTCTGTGTATGATTGTGTCTCTCTCTTTCTCTCTAACCCTCTGTGTGTGATTGTGTCTCTCTTTCTCTCTCTAACACTCTGTGTGCGATTGTGTCTCCCTTTCTCTCTCTCTCTCTCTAACTCTCTGTGTATGATTGTGTCTCTCTTTCTCTCTCTCTAACCCTCTGTGTGTGATTGTGTCTCTCGCTTTCTCTCTCTCTAACTCTCTGTGTGTGATTGTCTCTCTCTCTCTCTATAACCCTGTGTGTGTGATTGTGTCTCTCTCTTTTTTTTCTCTCTCTCTCTCTCTCTCTCTCTATAACCCTCTGTGTGTGATTGTCTCTCTCTCTCTCTCTCTAACCCTCTGTGTGTGATTGTCTCTCTCTCTCTTTCTCTCTCTCTCTAACCCTCTGTGTGTGATTGTGTCTCTCTCTCTTTCTCTCTCTCTCTAACCCTCTGTATGTGATTGTGTCTCTCTCTCTTTCTCTCTCTCTAACCCTCTGTATGTGAGGTGTCTCTCTCTCTTTCTCTCTCTCTCTATCTCTCTCTAACCCTCTGTGTGTGATTGTGTCTCTCTCTCTCTTTCTCTCTCTCTCTAACCCTCTGTGTGTGATTGTGTGTCTCTCTCGTTCTCTCTCTCTCTAACCCTCTGTGTATGATTGTCTCTCTCTCTATTTCTCTCTCTCTAACCCTCTGTGTGTGATTGTGTCTCTCTCTCTTTCTTTCTCTCTCTCTAACCCTCTGTGTTTGATTGTGTCTCTCTCTCTCTCTTTCTCTCTCTCTAACCCTCTGTGTGTGATTGTGTCTCTCTTTCTCTCTCTCTCTAACCCTCTGTGTGCGATTGTGTCTCTCTTTCTCTCTCTCTCTCTCTCTAACCCTCTGTGTGTGATTGTGTGTCTCTCTCTAACCCTCTGTGTGTGATTGTGTCTCTTTCTCTCTAACCCTCTCTCTCCACCCCTCTCTCTCTCTCCCTCCCCCCCCCCCCCCGAGTGCTTTTCTGTGTTTCTGTCTACCTTTTATTTATTTAATTAATGAATTGGTAGTGCCATCTGATGGTGTGGCTTTATTTAAAGGGGTGGGGTCAAGCGCCCCACCATCTTTAAATTTCACCAGCCGCCACTGGATCAAGACATTTTTATATTTACTGAATAATGAAAGAATCTATAAGCAGAATTTGCAGCATTAAATTAAAAAGTATGTTTTAAACATATTTTAATGGGCCTGGATTTCTAGATCTCATAATCAGAGCAAACATTGTGTTATCTGGCAAGAGTTTATGTTACAATCCTGTGGCTGCACATAGATACCTCATGTTATTGGCTCACCCATGTGCATTGCTATTTCTTCAACAAAGGATATCTAAAGAATGAAGGCGTATCCTAGCCACTGCCTCACCAGCCTCTGACGTCACTGCACGTCACTGTCTGCCGTGTAGGATCCCCCTTACCCCCCAACCCCCCTGATCTCCCCAAACATCTCTTTAACCCTTCACCCTCTACCTATTTGCTGCCAATCTTAGGTACTGGCAGCTGCCTGCCAGTACCCAGTTTGCTGCAATTTATACTTTAAAAAACAAACAAACAGGGGTGCCAGACCTTCAAAATTATTTCCGGGCAGCTAGACTAGCGCAAACCTCGCTCTGGAACGTCGGAGGTGAGGATATATTATGGGTACAGCTAGAAAGTGACATGTTGCGATTATCTCCAATCTATCAGATACTATGGACACCCAAACGTGACAGACCACTGAAATGGTCGCATTACCTAATGATAGCACATACTATTAAGATATGGGATTCTATACAGCTGAAGTTTAAGATACATACGGCTAAATCTATAGCAACCCCACTAATTATACCCGCTGTCAGGATTACTAGCTTAATAAGCAATATTTGGGCTAATAAGGGATTATATCGAATCGCCGATGTTTGGGTAAATTCAAACATCATTTCCTTTGAGCAGTATAACTCTATCCAGCCGGTCTCACCAGATTCCTGGTTCCATTATCTACAATTAACATCTTGGGTGAGAGAGGTGGGAATACCGCCTAAATACTCAGAACACACACCTTTTGAAAAAATATGCACCTCAGCAGCCAGAACTAGGGGAACTATCACTATTTTATATAATTTTTTTTTTTTTTTTTTTTTTTGAAAACTTTTTTATTGAAATATTAAAGCATTACAGCATGTTTATCAATGTAAGGCACAGAGACTACAATGGGTCATTACAATTCAGAAGGTACACATTAGTTCAAGAGGTGGAAAGACCTTGTGGGAAGGTCTCCTCTGCCTTGTCTCTGTTCATGTGTGCAAAGTCCCAAGAGAAGACTGATAACAATAAATTCTGCAAAACTGAAAACCTTATTACTCCTGAGCAAATATACATATCATACTGCATTAAACTGTCCATACCATGCCTGCAGATGTCTACATCTATATTTACATCCTCTGAAGAGATGTTGCCATTTGTGCGCAAATGGGGATTGGAGGGAAGAAAGGGCGGGGGGGGGGGGGGTTATATAATTTTTTAAACGCTAGTAGTTCAAGCAGCAAATTACACTTTATTGAGAAATGGGAGGGAGAAGGACAATTTACAAAAGAACCATTGGAATGGTCCAATATTTTAAAGCTGGGACAGGCCTGTTCCGTCAGTGCTAACTTAAAAGAAAGTTATATTAAAGTAGCATATAGATGGTACTTGCACCCAAGCATAGTACAATGGCGAGATAAAACTTCCAAAAATTGTTACGGAGCTTGTAAGGAAATAGGCTCCTACACTCATATGTGGTGGTCCTGTCCAGATGCCCAGAAAATTTGGTCACAAACCAGTAAACTTCTTGCTGAAATTCTTGATAGACAAATTATTTTAAATAAAGAACAAGCTTTACTACATTTTCCAATTATGGGCCTCTCCAAAGCTAGACTAAAGCTAGTTTGAATAATTTGTACAGCTGTTAAGACTACGATTGCAAGATACTGGAAGTCCTCGGTTGCTGGCTATAGTCTGATACTAAATAAAATTAAATATTTATATCAAATGGCGGAAGTTTCCTCTACCTTACTCAACACTAGAACAGAGTTCCTCCAGGTGTGGGAGGACTGGATAGTTTGGTTAGATAAACAAAGGATGAACAACAGACAGAGTATACAAGCAAATGATGTAGGAAATTTGGAACGAGCGAGGCGGGATGCGACCGACCATGAGTGACACATGCTTTCGATCTCTCCTGTTTCTTACTCTCTTTTCTGTCTGAGATTTCTTCTTCTTTTCCTTTTTCTCTTCCCTTACTCTATCTATAAAATAATAAAAGAATAGGAAATTGTTTTTTCTTTCTTTTTCCTTGGTTGACATCTTCTGGGGATTTCCCCCAGCCATGACTGATATTATGATGATATTGTTGTAAATTGTAACATCTGATAAGGTGGGCCTTTATGAAGGCGATGGTTCCACATGACGGTACAACAGTTTATGTAAGACAAGACTTGTCTTGTTATATCTGCATTTATGTAAGTTATGTCATGGATGACTTTAATGAATAAAAAATTATTTCGTAAAAAACCCCAAAAACAAATATTTTTTCTGTAGTGTAGCTGCCCCCCTCCCATTACCCTTCACCTTCCCCCTCCCAGATCCCTTTCCCACATCACACCCCACATGGGATCCTACTCTCCCTCATTCCAACTCCTCCCCCTCCCTCCTCACTCACTGCTGTTTTTCTTTTTCTGTAGCGTAGCAGTCCCACCTGCTCCCACCCCTCTCATGCACCTTTTTTAACAAGATCTCCCGATAACGAGGCTTCTCAATAATCTAATGAGTGTCCATCAATCAAGCCCATTGATATTCTCAAGCATAATCACTCTCACATGGAGACGAACATTTTGTTAAAGTTACTTGAGCACAGGAACATACATGTATTGCTGTCAGATAAATGAAATGGTACATAGGGCTCCATTTATAAAGCTGATGATGCAATGCTAGTTAAGTAGCAACAGTCTTAAAATGATTAAATAATTTTAGTCTGATCTGACCAACTTTATTAACAAACCCTGCTCTTGTGCAATTAGTTGCACCAGGGTTTGTTAATAATCATGGACCCCTACACAACTTAAAATTGACCTACACATCATGATCCACTGTTTACATTACTGAACCAGGTATGAGAGTTATTGTGCACATATGAAGAAGGTCTTCCACAACAATCAGACACAAAGCTTGCCGCGAGGGCAGGCTTAAATGAATTTGCATATTGCGGGCAATACTCTTCCCTCTGGCTGTTCTGCCGGCTGATGATAATTAGTAAAATATGCTGTGACCTTGGGGGCAGCCTACAGAGCACTACTGGACTTTATAAGGTAAATTACTTATATGTAAGGGCAAATGTAACATTTTACAGGCTTTAAATATGACATTTACAGTCCCTTTAATAAACCTGAGTGTGAGTTCTCCTGTAATATACTATGCAATTGCCTCATGCACCAAGCACTTATATGAAAATATCAGACATATGTGAATCATTGCTGTGACATCAGGGGGGGTGCACTAGTATTGTATTCAGTAGTCATAAAGAAACTGGAAACATTTTGATATTTTTATTGCTGTTTTGAAAGTTATTGTTAAATCCTGTGATTTATCTGCAGCAATAGATGAGGGTTTTCATGGAAATACAACAAAGATTCAGTTAATAATTCATAGTCTCTCTATACACATGAAAAAGATCAAGTATATCTCAAATATAAGGATATTAAAGTTAACACTTTCACAAAACCACTGTTCGATTTCTTTTGTCTATGCCATTTTATGATTGCCCCCTTTTTTTTCTACAGAGACACAACACATTTATTGGAAACGGAATACACATTGGCAATAAAATCCCACTATTTACCCTTTAACCTTGGAACCATCAATTAACAAATACACATGTGTAATAGGATTACATTTTCAAATGTTTACAATAAACTTCCACGTGGTGTCTCAGGGAACACAACATTTTAACCAAAATATTAAGACGTGTATGAGTGAACAAGAAATGTGATAATATAGCTGCACGTAGATCTAAGCATCATTGGATTCAATAACTTAGATTATGTTTCATTTGAAAAGCAGATAATTATTTTTGTATAATAAGCTTTCTGATTTTCAAAGGAGAAAAAAAAAAGTTTATAAGCTTCTAGACTAGAATATGATTTACCCTCCTCTTGGTGGTTATTTTGACCTGTGCATCAGTGTTAAACAGCTTGAAAAAAAAAACAAACAAATCCAAACATCTTTACTAATAGTTTTGGGAAATTAGTGGGTACCTATATGTTCTGGGGGTGCACAAGCACCAGTTCCATTTAAGGGATGAGGGAACAAGGTAAGGAAATTTAACTCAGGCTCCATTTACTAAGTGAAGGATGGACATGGTTCCTGATATGGCTCCTTCTTTTACTCCGTCTACCACTTTATTCACTTTCCTCCTTTTACTTCTCTCCCTACCCCTTGCATTGCTTCTTACCACTCACATCATCCTATCCTAACACTGGCAATGTATAAAAAGAAAATGTCAAGTATATAAAACATAAGAAATATGTTTGCGAGTGTAGCCTACATAGGACAAGATTACAAGTGGCGCTCTAATTAGTGCTTCAGATTGAGTGTTAACTGCGCTAGAAGTAAACTTTTTGCACTCGTCGGGTTACACTCATATTATGAGTTGAAAGTAAACTGCTTTTGCTTGCTCGCTAATCCGAGTGCGAAAAGCCAAAGCTAGAATATTGTGTACATGTTCACACATTCCCCCATAGAAGTCAATGGAGAAAAAAAGTTAAAAAAAAACACCCTACTCTCATGCAAACCTGATCGCATATTCTCATGTGCGCTTACTCCGACATGAAAATATGAATATTTCACATTCCTATGTTTTTCTACTGTATATATTCATAAATACATATATTTATATATATATATATATATATATATATATATATATATATATATATATATATATATATATATGATGTTTTTTGTTACAAAATATATCTATATACATGATTTTATATATATATATATATATATATATATATATATACACAGTATATAAATATATATATATATGAATATCTATTTAAAAATACTTAGAACATATTCTGCTATGTGCAGAAGATTAGAATGCTACATATTTACAGTAAATAAACAGTATAACACAAAATTAAATATGAATATTGCATACGTATGCTTTTACATGTTTTCATCTACTGCAAAGGGCTCCAATGCATATATATATATATATATATATATATATATATATATATATATATACTATATATATATATATATATATATATATATATATACAGTATGCGTAGATATGTATTTATATGTTTATATGTGTATATGTCTGTAAATACATATATACACATATAAATACATATGTACACACATATAAACACATATATACATATAAATATTTAGATGTGTATATGTATATATATATCTATGTTAAAGCCCTTTACCTTTTTTTGTAACACCTAAGACCTCATATGTTTGTGCCCTTATAACTTTTTTGTGCAATATTTTTTTAATAATTTTTATTAGATAGTGTTATGAGTCTTACTATATTTTGTAATGTATTTTGGTGTGTTTTGTGCAACTTTTTAGTTTTGCAAAACAGTTAACCAGAGCTCTGAAGTTGCGGTAATCATTATAGCTTTGATGCACATACTTTTCATTTTATTTGAAATACTTACCTGAACTATACTTAAAACCTTGGTTGGACAGAATTGCCTTGTGGGACATATTTCGGGTAGGCCTAATTTTAACCAGTCATAAACAAAAGAAGATTAATGACCTAGAAATATGCTATGTATGAGGTATTACTACTTGAATCAGTGGGTGTAATGCAATAAAACACCATAAAAAAAGAATCTAAAAATCACCCGAGCCACAAATAATGATTTGCCTGGTAAATTTTCATGGATTGAAACTGGGGCCATAATTGAAAAAAATTTCTAGTAACCAGTCTACAGCTCAGAATTTAATCCTAGGAATTTGTCTGAATTTCATGATGATACAACTAAGGCATTTTCTCCCTTTCTTCTGATTATCTTCTATATCCCAGCTTTGGAACTAGTTCACACAAACTATAAAAGCCTTTCATGTAATTTACCTTTTTCAAAACATGACTGGTGTTTATATTTTTTTCATTAACTTTGTACAGCATCCCAGGGTGCATGCACAAACTAGCTCTTAGAAGTGTAAATTGAATTGATTCGTTAATTGATTTTCCAGTAAGCCAACACTGTGCTAGTAGTCTTAAGAGGAATGAACTATGTTGGAATACTTGGCAGGTTTACTAAAAGGGCCATAGGACTAGGGAGATTTATTTTGCTACAATCTAATGTGCCAGAATCAGTGTATAAATAATTTTGTTCAGTGAAACATTTGCTCTAAAAACAAATAAAAGCATTTACATTTTCAGAGGTTTTACTTTGCTGTGCTTGCTTTGTAATGGAATCTAAACAACCTATTATGAGATTAATGTTGCAGTAGAAAACAATGATGGGCAATTCAGTGTGAAATAAAACATTTACATAAATATGAATTTGTTATACCATTCAGTATTAACCTCTTTGTCAACAACCATCTTTTTAGATGTCTGACTTATTAGTGATCAAACAGGTAGTTGACAAACAACAAATGGTATCTGAAATGCAATGACAAAAAACTTTAATATACTACGTTCATTTATGAAAATCAACATTACACTTTCATGATTTAGATAGAGCATGCAAGTTTACTTCTGTTGTTAAATTTACTTTGTTCTTTTGATATCCTTTGTTAAACAGCATACCTGTTTAGGCTTAGGAGCAGCACTGCGGAAAGCTAGTTGACAATTAGTTGCTACACACAAAGGACTAGATTACAAGTGGGGCGTAAAACTGATAGCTCTATGGTGTGCTAACATTGCTAGAGTGCAATCCATAGTAGTAATCACATTTTTATTTACATATTACAAGTTGAAAGTAAAATGTTAGCGCTCTAGCAAAAGTCTTGGGCACACTTACACCTTGAGGTCAGATAGCTTGGCCATGCTAAATCCTTCACCTAAAAGACTTCTATGGAGTAAGCTAAAAAACCCAGGTCTGGCTTTTGTTCAAGCTCCAACCCGAAGGTGCAAGCTCTTTGCACAGTATAAAATTATATTTTAATGATAATGAATATATATATATATAAATTAATTAAAGTGTGTTAAAAGTAATATAAGGAAAAAGGATATATCACAAGATGTTTGATTGGAAAGGGCTCAAATTCAGGAGCGGAACTACAGGGGGCGCAGAATCAAAAACTGCGACCGGGCCCCCCCAGGGTGGGGGCCCAGCTTAAAAAATATATATATATTTTTCCCCAATAAAATACGTTCACCTGCCACTGCCTGCACTGATATCATGTGAGTGTGACGTGATGCTTCACTAGTGTCTCTGTCTCTGACTACAGGGGTAAGTGTTTGTGTTTTACCCATTGCTGTTTATGTGTGTGTATGTATGTGTGTATGTATGTGACTGGGTGTGTATTTATGCATATATGTGTGTGTGTGTATATGTTTGTGGAACCAGCAAATTACAGACCTTGTTACTACAGCATGGCGGGGGTAAACAGTGTCACTATACAGTACCACAATTTGCAGTACGGGGGGCTGGACCATGTCACTGACTACTGTGGTCACTTTATAAAGTACTGGGGCGGGTAGGGTCAGGCCAGCCATCTCACCGGCAGATTACAGACTGTGTCCCTAACTCACTATATACAGTACTGGTGGATTAAACAGTGTCACTATATACAGTAATAGGGGTTCAGGCTATCTCACAGACTGTGGGCAAAGGGTACCTCCTTTTGCAGACATGTAATCTGATTCACATTTTTTTTCTGTGTTAAATGCCATGCTAACATTTTTAGTGCTCCTACGCGTAACTCACCATTTGTAATATGAGTGATGTTAGTACAGCTGCGCTATCCAATGAAAACAAGCGGTGCACTAAAAAAATGTGTGTGTGCTGCGATAACATTCACTATTCAAATTATTTTACCATTGACTTGATGGTGATATTAGATTGTGCACTATTCTTAGCACAGGGCCACAATATGGATAAGACCACCCTGCGGTATCAATAGCATTCCCCTTGTAATCCAGGCCAAAATGCCCTGTCATTAACTCACCAGATTTGTAGATGTGTTCCGCTAGGTACCAGACTCCAAGTAGAGCATTGCTGCTTATGAGTCAACTTTAATGATGTGTTTAACAACTTTTTAGGGGTTAAATACATAGTTAAATAAAAACAATAGTGCACAGCTATGTCAAATGACTTAAAGGGACAGTAAACTCCTTTGTAATTAAAAAACATTTCTGTTGTGCTTTTATAGAAAAAACATATTAGCAAGGTCTCAACATTTTAAAACAAATTAACCTCCTTTTTACTGCAATTGTTTTCTGTAGCCAAACTCCACACACCATTTGCCTTATTTGGAGGAGCCTTCCTTGGCTTTAGTCTGCCGACAACAAGGTTATCTACAGTCATAGAATTAGTATAAAGTGCTTGCAGTTGTAATCTGAAAAAGACAATTAGTGAAATATATGAAGCTGAGTTAGCCTTGAGAAGCCAGCAGGGTGCATTTTAAGTATTAATAATTAGAAATGAGCTAAAGTATACAAAGGGGGTAAAATAAACAATGACATTATTCTGCAAAGTTGTTTCATTAGGCGTAACTAAACATTTTCTATAAAAAATATCATGGCGTTTACTGTCCCTTTAAAATACATTCCCAATATGCTTTTATTTTGTCTAACTACTGTTTCTACCATTTGTTATATCTGAAATAAATAGTAGCCACCCTGGTCATAGGTGCCAGTTAGTTGAAAATATTACTGTGTCTTTCAATAAATATGCACAACATCGTCATCATATACATTTCATTTCTGTATTGTAAAGAGATCTTTGTTGATAAAGTTAACAACTCTTAGTAGTGTCAGAGGAATAAATTATCTAAATCTAATTAGCAACAGCTCCCACAATTGTATGGTTACCTATACTTTCTTTAGACAATGCTAAAAGTATTTGCATGACTCACACCAGTAGAGAAGTATTTCTGTCTCTTGCTGTGATGACTTCTTCATAATACCTTTCTTCAGCTAAATTTAAAGGGACATTAAACATGTTGTAATTATAAGACATTTCTGTTGTGTTGCTATAGAATAACATATTAGTCAAGGCTTAACATTATAAGACAAATTCACATACGGCTAGATTTGGAGTTTTGTCGGTAACGACCCGAAAATCTAACGCCGGCTTTTTTCTGGCCGCACCATAAAAATAACTCTGGTATTGAGAGTCCACAGAATGGCTGCGTTAGGCTCCAAAAAAGGAGCGTAGAGCATTTTTAACGCAGCTTCAACTCTCAATACCAGAGTTGCTTACACAAGCGGCCAGCCTCAAAAACGTGCTCGTGCACGATTCCCCCATAGGAAACAATGGGGCTGTTTGAGCTGAAAAAAAACCTAACACCTGCAAAAAAGCCGCGTTCAGCTCCTAACGCAGCCCCATTGTTTGCTATGGGGAAACACTTCTACGTCTGTACTTAACACCCTAACATGTACCCCGAGTCTAAACAACCCTAACCTTACACTTATTAACCCCTAATCTGCCGCCCCCGCTATCGCTGACACCTGCATTTTATTTTTAACCCCTAATCTTCCGCTCCGTAAACCGCCGCTACTTACATTATCCTTATGTACCCCTAATCTGCTGCCCCTAACACCGCCGACCCCTATATTATATTTATTAACCCCTAACCTGCCCCCCACAACATCGCAGCCAGCTACCTACAATAATTAACCCCTAATCTGCCGAGCGGACCTGAGCGCTACTATAATAAAGTTATTAACCCCTAATCCGCCTCACTAACCCTATAATAAATAGTATTAACCCCTAATCTGCCCTCCCTAACATCACCGACACCTAACTTCAATTATTAACCCCTAATCTGCCGACCGGAGCTCACCGCTATTCTAATAAATGGATTAACCCCTAAAGCTAAGTCTAACCCTAACACTAACACCCCCCTAACTTAAATATAATTTTATTCTAACGAAATAAATTAACTCTTATTAAATAAATTATTCCTATTTAAAGCTAAATACTTACCTGTAAAATAAATACTAATATAGCTACAATATAAATTATAATTACATTGTAGCTATTTTAGGATTAATATTTATTTTACAGGCAACTTTGTAATTATTTTAACCAGGTACAATAGCTATTAAATAGTTAAGAACTATTTAATAGTTACCTAGTTAAAATAATTACAAAATTATCCTAACCTAAGTTACAATTAAACCTAACACTATACTATCATTAAATTAATTAAATAAAATACCTACAATTACCTACAATTAAACCTAACACTACATTATCAATACATTAATTAAATACAATATCTACAAATAACTACAATGAAATAAACTAACTAAAGTACAAAAAATAAAAAAGAACTAAGTTACAAAAAATAAAAAAATATCTACAAACATAAGAAAAATATTACAACAATTTTAAACTAATTGCACCTACTCTAAGCCCCCTAATAAAACAACAAAGCCCCCCAAAATAAAAAATGCCCTACCCTATTCTAAATTACTAAAGTTAAAAGCTCTTTTACCTTACCAGCCCTGAACAGGGCTCTTTGCGGGGCATGCCCCAAGAAGTTCAGCTCTTTTGCCTGAAAAAAAACATACAATACCCCCCCCCCCCCCAACATTACAACCCACCACCCACATACCCCTAATCTGACCCAAACCCCCCTTAAATAAACCTAACACTAAGCCCCTGAAGATCTTCCTACCTTGTCTTCACCTCACCAGGTATCACCGATCCGTCCTGGCTCCAAAATCTTCATCCAACCCAAGCGGGGGTTGGCGATCCATCATCCGGTGGCTGAAGAGGTCCAGAAGAGGCTCCAAAGTCTTCATCCTATCCGGGAAGAAGAGGCGATCCGGACCAGCAACCATCTTGATCCAAGCGGCATCTTCTATCTTCATCCGATGACGACCGGCTCCATCCTGAAGACCTCCACCGCGGACCCATCTTCTTCCGGCGACGTCCAACTGCAGAATGACGGTTCCTTTAAGGGACGTCATCCAAGATGGCGTCCCACGAATTCCGATTGGCTGATAGGATTCTATCAGCCAATTGGAATTAAGGTAGGAATATTCTGATTGGCTGATGGAATCAGCCAATCAGAATCAAGTTCAATCCGATTGGCTGATCCAATCAGCCAATCAGATTGAGCTCGCATTCTATTGGCTGTTCCGATCATTATTTAATTAATGTATTGATAGTGTAGTGTTAGGTTTAATTGTAGGTAATTGTAGGTATTTTATTTAATTAATTTAATGATAGTATAGTGTTAGGTTTAATTGTAACTTAGGTTAGGATTTATTTTACAGGTAATTTTGTAATTATTTTAACTAGGTAACTATTAAATAGTTCTTAACTATTTAATAGCTATTGTACCTGGTTAATATAATTACAAAGTTGCCTGTAAAATAAATATTAATCCTAAAATAGCTACAATGTAATTATAATTTATATTGTAGCTATATTAGGATTTATTTTACAGGTAAGTATTTAGCTTTAAATAGGAATAATTTATTTAATAAGAGTTAATTTATTTCGTTAGAATAAAATTATATTTAAGTTAGGGGGGTGTTAGTGTTAGGGTTAGACTTAGCTTTAGGGGTTAATCCATTTATTAGAATAGCGGTGAGCTCCGGTCGGCAGATTAGGGGTTAATAATTGAAGTTAGGTGTCGGCGATGTTAGGGAGGGCAGATTAGGGGTTAATACTATTTATTATAGTAGCGGTGCGGTCCGCTCGGCAGATTAGGGGTTAATAAGTGTAGGCAGGTGGAGGCGACGTTGAGGGGGGCAGATTAGGGGTTAATAAATATAATATAGGGGTCGGCGGTGTTAGGGGCAGCAGATTAGGGGTGCATAAGTATAACGTAGGTGGCGGCGCTTTGCGGTCGGCAGATTAGGGGTTAATTATTGTAGGCAGGTGGCGGCGACGTTGTGGGGGGCAGATTAGGGTTAATAAATATAATACAGGGGTCTGCGGTGTTAGGGGGAGCAGATTAGGGGTACATAAGGATAACGTAGGTGGCGGTCGGCAGATTAGGGGTTAAAAAAAATTATTCAAGTGTCGGCGATGTGGGGGGACCTCGGTTTAGGGGTACATAGGTAGTTTATGGGTGTTAGTGTACTTTAGAGTACAGTAGTTAAGAGCTTTAGAAACCGGCGTTAGCCCAGAAAGCTCTTAACTACTGACTTTTTTCCTGCGGCTGGAGTTTTGTCGTTAGATGTCTAATGCTCACTTCAGAAACGACTCTAAATACCGGAGTTAGAAAGATCCCATTGAAAAGATAGGATACGCAATTGACGTAAGGGGATCTGCGGTATGGAAAAGTCGCGGATGAAAAGTGAGCGTTAGACCCTATTTTGAGTGACTCCAAATACCGGCGGTAGCCTAAAACCAGCGTTAGGAGCCTCTAACGCTGGTTTTCACGGCTACCGCCAAACTCCAAATCTAGGTCATAGATTTTAGTGCAATTCATTTTTCTTTAAAGCCAAATTCCACCCATGATTTGCCTTATTTGGAAGTGCCAATATGGGCTTAAAGGGACATGAAACCCCAAAAAATTATTTCATGATTCAAATAGAGAATACAATTTTAAACAACTTTCCCATGTACTTCTATTATTTGATTTCCTTCCTTCTCTTTTTATCCTTTGCTGAAAGGTTTATCTAGGCAACCTCAAGAGCAGCAAATAACCTAGGTTCTAGCTGCTGATTGGTGGCTGCATAAATATAACGACTGTCATTGGCTCACCCATGTGTTCAGTTAGCAACTAGTAGTGCATTGCTGCTCCTTCAACAAATGATACCAAGAAAATGAAACAAATTAGATAATAGAATTAGAAAGTTGTTTAAAATTGTATTCTCTGTCTGAATCATGAAGAAAAATGTTTGAGTTTAATGTCCCTTTAAGTCTGCAGACAACAAGGCTAGCCTTTATTATAATGGTTAGTATAAAGTAAATTGTTTTGCAGTTGTTATCTGTTAAAGGGACAGTGTACTGTAACATTCCCTCACCTTTAATGTGTTCCCAAAGATGATTTTTTATCTGTTTAAGTGTATTAAATGATTTACAAATAGCTTCTTAACCTTTATCTTGTTTTTGAAATATCACATTTTGTTTGTTTTATTCCCTACTATACGGAAAATGTCATTACTCAAGTAATGCCTACATTAAAGCTATGTAAATATATAAAACGGCAGAATAATTTAAACTCCCACCCATTATAATCTACAGAGGCCATTGTGTGATAGAATAAAAAGACAAGAATGTCTAGCCACCCATTTGGATATGTGGTTTTAACAAGCAAAAACAGCTATTTCATACGTAAAAATAAACATAAATTAATGATTTCCCATACATTTTAATCTCTGCAGTTGGTATAATAAATCTTCAAAAACGCATTAATGGAAACTAGTTTTACAGTAGATTCCCTTTAAACCCGGTTAGGGGGATTTAGACTTGTAAAGTGAGCATGGTGCAATTTCAAGTTCAGAGAATTAGAAAATACTCAACTTACAGATCTAAATTACTTCTATCAAATTGTAATTTGTGTGATGATTAGTGCGGCTGTGCTATCTATCATAAGTATAGGATGCGCTAAAGATTCTCAGGAAATTCTGTTTTACCATTCCAGATGGTGCGCTATTCTGAGTGCAGTCTTTCAATATTTATAGAACACGCTGCGCTATCAATAGCACTCCTATTGTAATCTAGACCATAGTTATTTGCAAGCAAAATTGCAATAATAAAGTGCTCTAAAAGAAGATCATTTTCAATGTTTTCCTAAAATATTTTTAAAGGGATATTAAACCCAAATTTTTTCTTTCATGATTCAGATAGAGAGCATGCAAAATGTAGATTTATTATCCCTTTAAAGGAAAAAGCAGACTTGTGCCCAAATTATTAAGGACATTTTATTATTTATCTCTTTAAAAAAAACCTGCAAAAAATGAATAGCAAAAAATACTAGGGCTTCACGTTTTTACACATTTTTATGATTTACCTGATGTGTTCAGTTAGTGCATTGCTACTCCTTCAAAAAGGACACTAAGAGAGTGAAGCAAATTGTATAATAAGTAAATATGAAAGTTGTTTTTTATTTTTTGTATGAAAGAAAAATTTGAAACCCAAATGTTTTCTTTCATGATTTAGATAAGTCATACAATTGTCAAAACTACTTTCCAATTTACTTCTATTATCAAATGTAATTTATTCTCTTGGTATCCTTTGTTGAAGAGGCAGCAGTGCCCTACTGGGAGCTAGCTAAACACATAAAAAGAGGCACATATGTGCAGCCACTAATCGCCTGCTAGCTTTCAGTAGTGCATTGCTGTGCTAGCTAGGTATGCTTTTCAACAAAAGATACAAAATAATGATGCAGAATAGTTAATAGAAGTAAATTGGAATGTTGTTTAAAATTGCATGCTTTATCTGAATCATAAAAGAAAAACTTAGGGTTCATATTCTCATTTAAATGTTGAAAAGCCAGAAGATTTCAAATCCCCCCACCCTTGGGAGATTTTCTGTGATTTTGTTAATGACATCCTATGTCATATTCAGTGGCATGATAATGTTTTGTAGGTGTTATCACTGTAATTTTCTGTACAATCAGAAAGATAAATCTTCAACAAAATTACAATAAATGATGTCTTATCAATTCTAAAAGCAGATGTGTATACTTTTTTTCTTTTTACAATAGTTGTTTCCCATTCCATGAAAAAGGGGAAAAAATCTTTGAATTTGAGTAACACATTATATATATATATATATATATATATATATATATATATATATATATATATATATATATATATATATATATATATATATTCAAATACATTAAAGGGACAGTCTAGTCAAAATTAAACTCGCATGATTCAGATAGGACATACAATTTTAAAAAACCTTCTAATTTGCTTTTATCATCACATTTGTTTTGTTTTCTTGGTATTCTAAAACTAGGTGGGCTCATATGCCGAATTAGATGTAATATATTTTACTTTTTTACGGCACAGCTTGAATAGGCATAATGTGCACATACTGTACTTAAGTGCAGTTGCCGGGTATCGTCATAGTGACGCTACAACCATGTGACTTTGTGGATTACAGAACAGAAACTATCTGGTGCCTTACTGAAGATCCAACAAGAGGCACACACAAAGGTGAATGTGTGTATACGGAGGATATCTGGGAGAGATATCCATTGATGAGGTTAAAACAGAGACCCATGAATACGTAGGTCAGACTGGATACTAGTGACTGTGCGGAGATCTGCACAGTGTATGACTACAGCCCAGTTGGTGCTGGATAACAGTGAGATCAAATCCTTTGTACAAATTTTGTTTTTTGGCATGTGTCATATGGATAGAAAAAATTTGATTTTTCTTTTATAAGATATCAAGTATCACACATATTTTTATAAAAATTTTAAATTTAGATCCTTAGACAATTTTTAAAGGTGGTATTTCTTCTTTTTTGGGGGGAGATGTCCCAATTTAAGGAACTTTTTAGTATTGTTTTGCATTATTAGTCAGTTTTATTGCGTCGTATATTTATTATTCAATAAATGTTAGTGATTATTTATTATATATTTTTTGTGGATGTAGGTTTCTTTTTTGTTTAATTCTAGATATCTACAAGTGCTACATTGTAATCTGTATAAACCATCAAAATATAATCATCTATTGAGTTGACCACAATCTATCGGCTTTTTTTCTGGCTGAAAAGGACACTTTTCAATTTGATGCAATCACTATAGTGCATTTTTAGCAATTTCCAAAAATTGCAATCACATTTTTGGCTCTATAAAAAAAGCCCTTTTTTTGCTATTGGACCGAAAAGTTCTTGACAATCACAATTTATTTTCAAAAGACTTTTCAACACATTTTGCCCGACTAGTTTTGACTTTTCAAATTCGACACTTTGAGGCACTTGATATAGCCCCAAAATTGCCTTTTACACATCTTTGCAAGTATTCCAAA
The DNA here is from genome assembly GCF_027579735.1 of Bombina bombina. Lineage (NCBI taxonomy): Eukaryota > Metazoa > Chordata > Amphibia > Anura > Bombinatoridae > Bombina > Bombina bombina. Next base: position 688,862,476 of record NC_069501.1, on the reverse strand, counting down.
ACTATATAAAAACAGCCTATCATGTTGCATATGCGCAAGACACTCTGTAATGGGCATAAGAGACATATTAGAGGTGTATTAAAAGACATGGTATAGAATCATTTAAGCTCTATTCATCGCTATTATAAAGTCCATCTGCAGTGTCCAGAACACAAATTTACATATGTACATGTATTGAGTATGTGATATCCTGTTCAGCTATAGGGATCTACAGAAAAAGTGAGATCAAGACTACAACAGCTAGAAATTGCGTGGAGAAATCTCTTTCTGTTTGTTTCTAGGTCACACTCACACTGATGTTAATGTCATTATTATTACTGGCATCTTCATAACTGGCCTTTAAAAACGGGATCACACATTCATAAGTTCAAAAGGAACCTAGCGCAATCCATTTCCATCCTCACCACTGCTTAATCATCTAAATGCCAATTGTATGCAATCATGATGGGCATACTGTGCACTATTTCTAAAGGTTATATTGTCATTTTAAATATATTGTTTTTAACAATATTTACAGTTAATGCTTGTAAAAGCAACATTTTCCGGTTTGGTGTGATCTGACAACAATATGAAGCTTACCGGATTCTATTTGATGGACTTAGAATATCTTCTTATACTGGATTTTAACAGCACTTAAACTTTATAGCGTGAACCTGCTCCCTCTCAACATTGTATATGCATAGATGTTCAAATGCAATTGTACCTTTGTGACCAGGTTTTTTTAAAGAGAATGTGCCTTCATGCATGTTTAGTCCAAACATGGTCACAACAGTGCATTTTACAATGTTTGAGCCTAAATTATTGAACTTTTTAAAAGGACTTTGCGCCTCTGTGAACTTTGTTCAAAGTAAGTATAATGAGTCTTAGAGATAGATTTATTAAGAGGCGAGCGGACATGATTTGCTGTAGCAAATCATGTCTGCACAACCTCGCTAAATGCTGACAGCATACCCTGTCAGCATTTAACATTGCACAAGCATTTCTGGTGAAATGCTTGTGCAATGCAGCCCCCTGCTCACTGGTGACAAATCGTCCGCTAGCAGGGGCCGTCAATCATCTTATGACCGCTGCTTCTTAACTTCAATTTTCACTGCTTGATAAATGGACCCCCAACTGTAGTTTTGGCGAGGAAATAATTTTACATTCTGAATAGCAGCAAAACATTTCTGAACAACTAATAGTAAGTCATTGATAATAATGTTTTATAAACTTGCAAAATATTTAAAAAACATTTTTTTAGTTTCATATCCTTTTAAAGATAGGTATAATAAACATACATACGTATATAGAAGATGCAAGTGAAATAATACATTTAGTTAAAGGGACAGCCTAGTTCAAAACAAACTTTCATGATTCAGATAGGGCATGTCATTTAAAACAATTTTCCAGTTTACTTCTATCACTAATTTTGCTTAGTTCTCTTGGTATTCTTAGTTGAAAGCTAATTCTAGGTGGTTCATATGCTAATTTTTAAGCCCTTAAAGGCCACCTCTTATCTAAGGGCATTTTGACAGTTTTTCACCACTAGAGGGTGTTAGTTCATGTGTTTCATATAGATAACACTGTGCTCACACACGTAGAGTTCCTAGGAGCCATAACTGATTGGCTAAAATGCAAGTCTGTCAAAAGAACTGAAATAAGAGGCAGTTTGCAGAGGCTTAGATACAAGATAATCACAAAGGTAAAAGTTGTATTAATATAACTGTGTTGGTTATGCAAAACTAGGGAATGGGTAATAAAGGGATTATCTATCTTTTAAAACAATAAATATTCCGGAGTAGACTGTCCCTTTAAATCACTCAATGTGCCATGCCGAGGGATCTAAAGTAATGAGGCAGTAATTATTAAATCTTTGATCATGTAATTTATGGACAAAATAATTTGAGTCATGGCAGTTGCACTGCTGTTACAAATCCACCTATCTATATTTACTGGATGTATTTAAATTATGATTATTTATGTTTATTCATGATGGTGTGCTAGATAAAGAAAACACCAGATTAATTGCTGAGACAATCTCATCTACTGTGATACGTAATGTTCTCAGACATTGGCTCTCTGTTCTGTTTTAGTCAGAATTAACAAGCACACCCTTTCAGATTCAAGTCATACAGATGGTAGTAAAATTTTTAATTAAAATAACAAGGAAAACAAATTAACACATAGTTAAAATTCTCATCCCCATCATTTCTTCTCTTCTTTAAATAGTGAATTTGCAGAATTTTGTATTCTCACTTAAACTGTCATAATTCATAGCTAATGTTGAATATATTAATTTATTTTAGTGTATAAATGGGATGTAGGGAATCTTTAAATATGTTTTTATGCAGATAACCCATAACCTTGGGTATACATTCAAATATTTCTATTTATTTTAAAGGGATTGACAATGAGCTACCTTTGCTTTCAAAATGAATAATTTGTTTTAACATAAAAATAAAATAATCCAGAAACTTCCCTTCCCATTTCCAAACCAGAGCTAGTATGGCAGTAATGCACTAGGATGCATATTATAAAACAATAGAAAAAAGCCCAGCAGGTAAACTCTTTCAATATATATCAATAAAAACAGTTTCAGGGCCTGAGTATAAACCCCAGCAAAGAGATGGTCATGGGCTCAAACTGCTGACAACAAGTGGAACTCAGCTACACACAGTCACCCATGCACAATCTGTCAAACTAGGAAAGTATCTGGAGCATTCTGGAGGCCAGCCAGCTTGCAGAAGGAGACTGCAGCTAAATTAGATAAGACAGAACCCTTCCTGATACACTTACCCTGTAAGCCAGCCAGCCAGTCAAAAAGCACTGACTGCTCACCCACAGAAAAAGAATGCTCCTATGTTTCACAAAAGAACACCCATTTCCTTCAATGCCCTACATACATGCTCCAAATAGCTGAAGCCAAGGAAGCTCGAACTATCAGAGGGCCTGCCATCTAGCTTCTTATGCAGTAGAAAAGTGGGGCAAGTTAAACCATGCACCACCGCCGTGGGAGCAGCTGCCCTAAAACAAGGGAAAGTGCCAGCCAATACATTCTGAACCTCCGGGACATGCCATGCCCTAAAGTTTATGTTCAGTTGCAAGCATCTCCACACAAGGTGTCTCAGCACACCACCAAGGGAGACACTGCTGACAACCAGTTAATGGCAAAAACAATGCTGAGATTATTCAACCACAAAATCATATCGCGGTAGCACAAACACCTCCACCAGAGCTCTATCACCATTACAATGGAGAATAGCTCAATCAGATAAATGTTCTGCTTCAAATCTCCATTCACCCAAGCTCAAGGCCACAGTTCAGAACTCCATTCACCATCAAGGTACGAGCCATAACTGTTAGACCCAGCTGTGTCAGTAAAGAAATGAAGAGTTAAGAAAAAGAAATATATAAACAGCGCTTGGCCTATATTCAAATATAGGATAGCTAGGGATGTTAAACAACTAAGTTAAAAAAAGAGAGCTAAATATATACTCCAAATTTGAACAATGTTAAAAGAATTTATTTATACAGCAGGTAAAGAAATTTAAAAAGGGCTACAATTAAATAATAAAATTAAATCATATGACATATATCTTAAAATCTATAGTAAGAGGGGAGGACGTCTCCTCAACCTCTAATGCGCATAACTCCTAATTCAGTTGTTAGAGTAAACCACCTTTTAGTATAATCAAAGTAAACCACCTTATATCTTATATTGTCATTGATAGTACTGGCTCAATTAGTAGTGCTGACTTGATGTGGTATCGCTTTGCAGCGTACTGGATTGTTGCAATAAACAGATCTTAAAATAGCCAAGTCTCGCAGTGACTGTAACAGATAACACAGTAACAAAGTCTCGTAGTGAATGTATCAGCAAAAAGAGACAGAATATCTGTTTCAACCATCCATGTCCTTTTGATAGTATGAGCAGTCTCTATATATGTCAGATCGACAAGTGCTGGGTTATAATTGGTGAGTTATACAATAGGCTGGAGCTATTCAGCATACAGATGCGGTTCAATACACTTCCATGTAAAATTGCAGTGATAGTCAATGGTATAATAAGTGGGTATACTTTACCGGACCCCTGTTGGTTGAACTACAGCGTCTGTAGTGATATATCTCTGTGGTCCGTTCTCTCGGCTAGCAGTCAGTATCACCTCTGATGACGTAACGGTTCCTTCGTTACTGTGGGTCAGTACCGCTTCAGTCACTCTGGGCGTCTTTGCTGCTTGTGGGGTTTAGCCGGTATCCCTTCCGCTTGTACCGTTAGCTGATCCCAATTTGGGTAAACAAATCGTCCGTCTTGTACTCTGCGCAGAGTGTTTAAAGATTTGCAAGTTTCTTACTGGTGTGAAGGTGCCAGTCTAAAAGGGATAATTTCAATAGTAAAATAATTTCTTTGCTCCTTGAATCAACGTCTACGCGTTTCACCTCAGTGTAGGCTTTGTCAAATGAAGGGTTTGTCAAGAAGAACAAGCGGTGCCTCATCGTGCAGATATCTTACAGCAGTAGTGAATGTATGCATAAAAAATTCACTCATATTTGGAGTAGCACATTTGCATGCTAATGACATGGTCTGAGGCCTCTGAGCTGCAAAGCAGGAATTCCTCTCCCTTTTTTCCCAGCACTGGGATAACCTCCTCAATTTTGCATGCCAAAGTGGTATGTGCTAGGAAAATTGCACTACTATACCCATCAAATTCGACTGGTTTGGAAATTATACTCAAAAGGAAGGAGTATATTGAAAAGATTTAATAAAATTATAAAACTCTCCTTATAGTTTTGTGACAGTGTACCAAAAGACCAAAGTCTTTTAGAGAGCACTCTGTCCAATAATCAATACCAACTGAAGCACCTTATCTAAGGACTGGTAATGCACTGTGCTAAGTTCCAGATCAATTGCACCATTAATGGAATGCCCCTTGGGAAAGAAAGATGCTGGATTAAATGGAATTTACCCTGTTCCTTCATGGGCACCACACCAAGTGGAGAAATCACCAACTCCAGAATCGCCCTCTCTCTAAAGAGACCCATTGATGTAGATATGCAGATTTCAAGTTACTGCAAACTTGTCAGTCCACTACCTTACCCAAAACTGGGATGACAAAGCCCTCGCACAATCCATCCCGCAGCAAACAAGCTGCTTGCTTATTCAGTTAATGGGCCAATCAGCTCTCAATTGCGGCCACCTTCAGTGGTGTTACCGACCTTACCTGTAAAAGTGCCCGTTGCTCCGCTTTGGTCTCTCTGAGGATTATTCCACACACGCGGACCCCAGATAGGTGCCCCCCCATTGCTTGCAGATATGGAAAGAATGAACAGGCAGAACCATGGTCACATTCTTTTTCTTGGTGCTTCCAGCATATGTTGGTGCCCCGCTGCTGAAAATGAGGAAGCTGACTCAACCCTATTCTGCTGGCAGAGGAACTGGGAATGGGGACCACTACTGGGGGGACCACTACTGGCTCAGTTCTGACTATAAGTGCATATTAACTGCACCAAAATTCAGCAACGGGCTGCCAGCCATCTTCCTCCAAGAACCCATGTTGTATTCTCTCCAAGCTCCTTCATGAAACTTCCTCTTAATACGATAAATTGTGTCCATATATTTGAAAATAGAGAGTGCCTGACCGGGCCTATGCTCCAAATAGCACAAAGCAAGGACTCAAAAACACTGCTGCCATGCTGCGAAGAAATCTGGTCTCTTAACCCTATTTGGGCCTGTACCATCCACATCCATTTTCTTCTGTCTATATGCCTCGATTGACAGCTCAAAGACGTTGACATTCCTACCATCCTGAATCTTTTTTTATGACTTTGGCCTTCAGGTGCACATGCCAACTCTGAACTACGCATGGATAGGTGTCACCCTAAACTACAACTCTGCACCCCACTTGCAGACCAGCACCCCCAGATGCAACCTGAGGGTTAGACACTTGTGACAAAGGTACCGATGGACTAGCTACAGCTCCTGGATGTCCTTGCCCAGCTGTATTCTTCTCATCCACTAACTTCTTTAGCATCCTATACAACCTCTTGTGACCCTTAGCTACTAGCGCCAAGGACCTGTCACTATCTGACCCTGAGTCGCTAGAAGAGGAACTAATCCCTTAAGACACAGAAAAATTGAAAGACTCTCTAAAACCAACAGCAGCACCCGGGTGGGACCACTTCGCTAAAGAGGTAGATGGTAACTCTCCAGTCATCACTCCTTGGAAATCACTCCTGCTCAGCTGCATGCCACCAGCATCACCTCTAGATCAAGCTGCTGCCATGTCCTCCTGCAGCTCTGCCTGACTCCCACTTTAATAGTACTCACAGACATCCTATCATGCACAAATCTCACAGATTGCAGTGACACATCAGCATTTGACACATTTACAGTAGACAGAAACTTGTCATCCTAGATGTCATCCTCTCTGGAGCCACATTAACGGCAACAAGGCCCCCCATCCCAGACACACTTTTGAAGTTTAGGCCACATGTAAGACATCAGCCCTTCAGCCCCACTCATACTGAATGAGCCAAGTACCCCAGGAACCTTATCTAGTGTACCAGGCCACAAGTGCAATGTCCTGTCAGAAGTGGCACTACCACATGTTTGTTCCCTCACTCCAGACAAATCCTGTGGGTCATGCTGTGCCACGCTCCCTTCTTCTGGAGCTCTTGTCCCCCTGAGGTACTCCCCACATACCTGCAGTAGCCGGGGGACAATGACGTGGTGCTCATCTTCAAGTTCTTCTGTTGACTGGGCTAACTGGAAGTGGCGTCACTGGAAGAGCCCCTCACGGAGGTGGCCATATTTGACAAGGCCTCGAGACAGGAACTAGGAACCAGAGCACCTGTGCAAAGACCTGACACAGCACCGGAATCCAATGCCGCATTAGAGAGGACTGCTACAAGGGACTGCAACAGAGACACCACCGCTAGATAGAATGATGTACCCTACCACACTAAGTATGGCCATACAGCTCCCACTGATGCCACCAATGATGTGGGAAACCTGACAAGTAGGGGAACGAAGAGGATGCTCCTGGGGACCCACCAAAGGGGGAAAGGACCCCTCACTATGCTAGAACTAGGCCCTGGCAAATACACAGGCTGGGCCTCAGTAGGTTTAAAAGCCTCGGCCTCTACTACACCCTCAGGGATACTATCAGGGGAAGTTGGAGGGATAAGGTCAGGACTCTCACCACAACAGGGGAAGAGGGCAGCAGATAGAGCCCTGGAAAAGGAGAATGATCCACCACTGCTGGGGAGGGATTAACTCCCCCAGCTCCCTGTCACCATCCTTATCTTCTCTTTGCTCAGGCCACCTTCTCAATAGTTAAGAATCCCAGAACCTGTGAGGAGGGACAGACACTTGATGAGCCCGATCCATGACAAAGCTTTCAGGAGTCCTCTGTGCAAAGAAGAAGTATGATCCCTATCCTTGACCTAAAAAGGGTAAGTACAGCTCAAGTTGCAACATTTCCTCAACAGCACATTCAGTTTCTAAGGGCCTTAAAACAACCCTTAGGTACATTCCAGATTTATGTACTTATAAATTCATCAACCAGGTTACATCGGAAGGAATCAAATAGGCTCACAAACTTACATTGTTATTCTGAGGTCTCCCTTGAATAATATTATCTCCAAATTATGGATGATTTTATTTTTGTTGTTAAAAAATGTTACCCACAGGGTTTTCAGTTTTTGTTGTTGGTGAATGTAAACTGGTGAATAGTTATTATTTTACTCAACAGTTATCCATTTACCCCAATATCATTGCACTTGTTATTATTTGCTGGATGTTATGAGGTACACAACATTTCTTAAAGAACAGTTTAAGTTTTGGATTTTTGTGTCCTCTTTTATGTTGTGTAGTTCAACTGTCTCTGTGTTTAGGGTCTGAGGGCAAGTGTTGAGTAATGTACTGCAGAACGAGCTTTTTTAAGGGATGTGACACATAGATTTTCATGATAATTTTCCAAAATATTTGGGGGCTGTCTGTATGAATTTTAAAGTGTGAGAAATATATTGTGACCTAGAAAAGCTGCATACATTTGTATGCATGATATTAACATCCAGCACTGTTAATGTTGTTTCTAAACCAACACCACAGACTGATATACTTCAGGAAAGTTTTCCTCTGTGATAACCACAGCTGGGCTAAAAGAGACTGCTCCTAGGTGGTAAATCACCACAGAACAAGCTACTGAGCTGTTGTTCATTCCTAGAAGAGCACTTCTCTCTTCCTATGTATTTATACTGTAAATATTAGGGCTGAGCTATAGTAAAATGTAAATTTTTCCTCTGCTTTCTCTAAGTACTGGTCTCACTGTGTATACAAAAAGAGAGAAAAGATAAGGAGGATTTTGTTTGAATATAGAGATAAGCTCTCCATAGGTTGTGGTTTCAAATAGCAAAAAAAATATTCACATAAAATATATGCATAAAGGAGCAATTTCACATACATTTTAAACTCTGAAGTTAGTTACCTTGAGCTGGGTCGCAACTTATAATATGGGTACTAGCTTAAAAATATTGCAGCCTCAAGATCACGTTTGGACTTGTTGCAGTAACAATTGTTATAATTTGGTGATAGTAAAATAAGATTGCAGATATTCCTATTGTCCCTGCAACTTTCAACCTCCACCACATGCAAACCTTCAACTGCTGTAATTAATAGTATACAGTTCTTTACACGATACTTCACAATTTTTTTTAACACAATTCCATTACTTCAATAACTAGTATTTATCTTCTTGCATAATCTGTTTAAAGAAACATAGAAACATAGAAACATAGATATTGACGGCAGATAAGAGCCATAGGCCCAGCAAGTCTGCCCGACCTTACCTAACAGTATAAACTTATCTAGTTCGTAGGATAGCCCTATGCTTGTCCCATGCATTTTTAAAGTCCCCCACAGTGTTTGTTGCTACTACCTCTTGAGGACGTTTATTCAATAAATCAATCACTCTTTCTGTAAAGAAGTGCTTCCTCAAATTACTCCTGAATCTACTACCCTTTAGCTTAAGCTCATGACCCCTTGTTCTTGAATTTTCCATTTTATGTAAAATACCCACAGCCTCAGTTTTACTAAACCCTTTAATGTACTTGAAAGTTGCTATCATATCACCTCTTTCCATTCTCTCCTCTAAGCTATACATATTTAGGTCATTGAGCCTATCCTGGTAAGTTTTATTTTTTAGACCATGTACCATTTTGGTAGCCCTCCTTTGCACAGATTCAAGTTTGTTAATATCCTTCTGAAGATATGGCCTCCAGAACTGCACACAATACTCAAGATGAGGCCTAACTAATGATCTATAAAGTGGCATAAGAACCTTACTATTTCTGTTGCAAATACCTCTACCAATACATCCAAGCATTCTGCTAGCCTTACTAGCTGCATTACTACATTGTTTACTAAATTTTAAATAATCTGAAATAATAATTCCCAAGTCCTGTTCCTCATCTGTAACAGTCAGTAAAGTGTCATTGAGTCTGTAATTAACATTTGGATTTTTCTTCCCTAAATGCATTATTTTACACTTTGCTGTGTTAAACTTTAGATCCCAGTCGTTTGTCCAATCCTCCAATTGTTGTATATCACTTCTCATTTTGTCTACCCCCCCTGGAACATCCACTCTGTTGCAAATTTTTGTATCATCTGCAAAGAGACATACTTTCCCCTGTAGCCCTTTGCTGATATCGCAGATAAATATGTTAAACAAAACAGGCCCCAGAACTGAACCCTGAGGAACACCACTAGTAACAGCCCCCTCTGCTGAATGAACTCCATTTACTAAGACACTTTGTTTTCTGTCCTTAAGCCAGCATTCCACCCAGTTCACAATTTTTGAATCTAGACCAAGGAGATATAGTTTGTGAATAAGTTTATTGTGTGGGACGGTGTCAAATGCTTTGCTGAAATCTAGATATGCTACATCAACTGCTCCTCCCTTGTCTAATACTTTTGTTACATAATCAAAGAAGTCAATTCGATTAGTCTGACATGATCTCCCTGAAGTAAAACCATGCTGATTTTGGTCCTCTAAATTGTTTGTCTTTATGTAAGTCATAATTCTTTCTTTTAAGAGGCTTTACATTAATTTCCCTACTACTGAAGTTAAACTAACTGGCCTGTAGTTGCCAGATTCTTCTCTACTGCCCTTTTTATGAAGAGGTATTACATCTGCTATTTTCCAATCATCTGGGACAGCTCCTGTTAATAGTGACTGATTAAACAGATCAGTTAATGGGACAGTTAGCACTGATCGAAGTTCTTTTAAAACCCTTGGATGAATATTATCAGGACCCACTGCCTTTGTAACATTTATTTTTGATAATTACGGTTAAGCTTGTTTCTATTTTTCATAGCATCCCTTAATGTAGACATTGTATCTTCACAATCTTTAGTGAAAACAGAACAGAAGTAATCATTGAGACAGTCTGCAATCTGCTTATCTCCTTCTATTATTCTACCATCAACTGATTTCAATTTTACTATTCCTACCTTATTTTTTCTTCTTTCACTGATATATCTAAAGAATGTTTTGTCCCCATGTTTTACTGACTGTGCTATCTTCTCTTCTGCATGAGCTTTAACCTTCCTAATTAACTGCTTAGTCTTTTTTTGTTGGAGTCTCCATATTTTCATATCATCATCTGCTTGTGTGTGTCTGTAATTTTTATAAGCTATCTTTTTTGTCTTTACAGCATGTGCTACTTCTTTGGAAAACCAAATTGGTTTCCGCTTTCTTTTACTTTTACAGACATGTCTAATACAGTGTGCGGTTGCATCTAAAATGGCACCTTTCACAAATTCCCACTGTTCTTGAACCCCTGTAATAAGAGTTTTCCCCTTTAAATAGTTTTTTAGGTATTCTCCCATTAATGAAAAATCTGCCGTCCTAAAGTCTAAAACTTTTGTTTTAGTCTGGGTGGACAGTTCCTGAACATGAATTACTATGTAATAGGTGATACCGGATTTTGTATTTAACTCCAGGCATTATTAATACCAAGCAGCCTCACTGGCACAAATCCACCCTCATCAATTAGTTACTCAGAACCGATCACATTGGTTCTTTTGCAAACCATGGGCTCCCTAAGGGGACTATAGATCTAAAATCCCACTTAGAATACCGTTCAAGCAAGCAGAACTGGATGTTCATTTAGCTCCACAATCAATAGAATTTATTTAATTCTGTGATCTAGGTTGTGTTTGACTTATAGCAATCCATTTCAAGTCAGTGAGCTACTTGACTTATTATGCAGCAGAACTGAATGCATGGGTCCTAGAGTAACAATATATATATTTCAGTAGACAAGGAATGTCACAATAATTCAAAGATAATTATATATCTAGATTGTCTTTTAAATTGTTAACTAATGTAAGCTCTAGGATCCACAAAACACAATTATTTACAGACCCAATTACAAAACTTCATTGAAGTCCGTCACAATAACGGATTCTCTAATACCACTCATAGTGTGATTGAACTTATACCGTTTCAGCGGTTAAAACCCCCCATAGAGAGATTCACATTGTATTGTGATAACTATGCTAGTGGAGTCATTTCTACTTTGAGAGTGTCAAGCTTGATAATATGCTCTCATTGCAGTGTAGCTCTGAAATGAGATACTTATAAGTGTTGCGGCATGCATGTTATCATACATGTATCCACTTGTAACCAATTGACTAGCCAATAATGGTATTCTGTTACACTAGCATTTGGCCGAGCAATTCAGAACTGAGCAAACGCCTCGTTTATAACACCCAGAGCAGTTGCAATCACATGTGTTCAAGCATAACATACATTGCACACCGGATTATATAACCTACACTATTTGGCTGAAACCACTATTGCCCTGAAGCCATTACAGGAGGACGGCAGAGACCCACCAAGATACTAGCCTAATTAACCCCAAATAAGGATATTTCATTTAAACTGCCCAGTCCAGGGACAGTTAAAAACCATATACTTACTATTTTTAGGTGTTTATAACTATCCAGCCCTTGGGGGGTTTGGATTGTTGGTAACACACATATGAACATGATGCGCTGAATTATATTTTGTGGGATCACTCATATACTGAAATCTATACTAGCGTATGTACATCATACAGGTGGATTGAACCTGTCTATCCACAATTTACAGATATTTTTTGAGGGCAGAGTGAATTCAATAACATAAAGGCCCTAACTATATTAACACCAAGCCCCTCTGAATTTCATTACACAGTCAGTTGATGTAAGTGTCTGGATTCTTTTAATTTGTGTGTTACCCTTATTTTATAATTTGTGTCAATAAAAGTTATATTTTAACTTATCTTATTTGGAACTATACTGCCCGTAGTCAGGGCCCAGATTGCTTACTGTGCATACTTTTGGTGGGGAAACTTTGCTTTCTTCGGCAGCCCCACTTTGTGAATTAGGAGTTAATAGGTAGCTTATGGGTGTTAGTGTAGTTTGTAACATTTTAGTTATGAGTTTTGTTTAGTTATGAGTTTTGGTCTCAGATTGCGGTATGGATCACGGCGGTATAGGCTATAACGCAAGCATTTTAGCTGGACTCCACAATCTGTAATACGGTCTTATGGAAATCCTGCACTCAAACGTGTGGAATGGATCGTTGTGTTATAGGCTAAAATGTTTTTGGTATAGCTATACCGCCGCGACTTGTAATACGGGAGACCTGCCATTCCACGCGCAATGGCCAATTTTTCAGCGATATAGCCGTACCACGCCATACCACAAAACTTGTAATCTTGCCCTGTACTTTCTGTGCAGGTCCTTTGCACTTAAATTGTTGATATATGCTATACATGTTTATTTTAAAAATAATTGTCGTTCCTGACTCAACAACGATTTTCCACTCTGCACTCAAATTCATTAAAGAACAAACACTATTGTTTCCTTTCTAAAATAGCCAATAACATAGGTATTTCCCTAGGTATCTTCCAAACAGGTTGCCTAAAACCTTGCATTGCAATATTTTCTTTTCTCTATAGAAAAATATTATTAGACCTTGCTGGGAAATGCTTCCCAAATGCACCTATCTGTTGCTAGACAACTAAAACACTAGGGACTTGTATTATTATTGTATTATCTAAATTATTTCTAACCTTCCTACTTTTAGATAAATACCCCATTTCAATCCAAGAGTTTGCTGTACGAAAACTTCAAATTGAAGGGACATAAAAGTGCAATAAGAAAATGTTTTAATATGCTAAAGAAACACTACGCAATAAGGGCTAAATTACAAGTGGAGCGCTAATTAATGAAGTGCCTGTAAACATGCAAATTCACATGTTTATAGGCGTGCAGTAAATAATCAGCCATTACAAGTGGACTGTTATTGCTACCAAGAGCTCGCAAGAGCAGTTAGCACTCTGAAAATTAACCACAGATCAGATCTCTGGTTAATTTTCTAAAAGTGCCCCAATTGCCCCCAAAATAAAGTATATTTTAGTTTATTTATTAGAAAACAAATGCACTAAGCTGTTTTGCGGGTGTGGGGTGTTAGAAAAAATGTGCCTTTACATTGTGGTCTATAGGGATACACATAGTATATATCTGCATATACACATAGTAATACATAAATATATATGAATAGATTGCTATACATATATATTTTTATTTGCTGCCCATCGTTGCACAACTTACCCCCCTTGCTGCGCTAGTTCTCATGCTGTGTCTGACAGCATGAGAACAAGGCTCCCATTGGAGCCTATGGAAGCGCAATCTTGTGAGTGCAATGCTTCCGTGCAATGCAAATGCAATGTCGTGTTCACATTGCACCTAACTTTTAATACCAGTGCATATTTGCGTTTGCTGGTATTACTAAGTTGAGCACAAAGAAATAACGCTTTTAGAAAGCGATATTTTGCACTCAACTTATAATCTAGCCCTTAATACATTTGATGCACCACCCCTCTGTTCATGGGTGCTGTCATTTTGGAACCTAGGTTACACTGCAGGTATCTGAAGGAGAATTGCTGCACATGTTCAAACTGGTCAGCACCGAAATGTAGTAAAAGATGGAATTCAACATGGCGAAATGTAGGTGGGAAATAATAACCTCAATGCTATGCTTATAAAATGCATGTAGTGTTTAATTTCCCTTTAAAGCATTTTATTATTGTACTGTTCCTTTGATATAACATTTATTTTAACCACTCCAAATGGATTAAACACATAATTAAAGTAATCTCCAGAGCAGTAATACAGTATTGCTCGACATGGATGGTGGCTATGCACATATGGGTTTTTGCAAATTTTCATAGAAGCAAAAGCCAAAGAAAAGTAAAACTTGGCTAATTGATTTAATATTGATGACAATTACTGCAGTCAATAATGAGGAGTAAAATTAAGTTATAAGGGGCCATTTCATTCTTGATGCCAGGCAGCACAATGTCTTGAACTGGCACTACATGAGGTAAAAAGCCAGTTATAGACACGGTTTAAAAGTGTTCAAGAGTAAACTTTGTATCTATATATACAAGAGATATCTGACTTTTTAACTTTCAGATCTATAATTTTATATAATTTCATAGTTAATTTGAACGGAAATTCCAGAAAATGTGTTTGATTTTTTTTTTTTTAATAAAACATATTATTCAGCAAAATATAAGTGTTTATGGATTACAGCCTCTATTTGATTTTGGTAGGTTCAATTCTTAAAGGGACAGTCTACTCCAGAATTTTTACACATTCCCCAGTTTTGCATTACCAACACGGTTTTATTAATATATTAACTCTGTATCTAAACCTCTACAGACTGCCCCTTTATTTTAGTTCTTTTGACAGATTTTATCCAGTCAGTGATGACTCAAAAATAACCACATAGAACAAAATGTTATCTATATGGCATACATGAACTAGAACTGTCTAGTTGTGAAAAACTGTCAAAATGCACTGCGATAAGAGGAGGCCTTCAATGGCTTAGAAATTAGCATATGAGCTTACATGGCTTTAGCTTTCAACAAAGAATACCAAGACGGTATAGGTTTCATTACGATAATTAGAATGCATGTATATTACACAATAACATCTTATACAGGGGATTAATAAAACAATATATATTTGCACAATCGTGACGGTCCAATTAGAAATAAGACTGAAAGTTAGAGGGATTCCGATTGGCCATTAGAGGTAATTCCTAGAAATGGTCATCATATTATGTCACCGCTGGTGAATGCGGAAGTACACATGACAATACGATTGGTTAACATTCAATAGGCTACGGCCCTAGTATATGCCTAAATTCAAAATATAATGAAGGTAAGCAAATAGCCTAATGATTCATACACTAGAGGCTTCATGATCTATACATTAAAGTACCCATAATATGTATAACACTAACTTATTTATAAATGATATTGTGTTGGCCAATAGATGTGCTTATGTGTCTGATCTAGGGTTTAAAAATAATCAAATTGCTTGATTGTCCAATGTTTAGAAATAAGATTGTTATATATTATTGTTTGTTACACAACTTGAATGGGAACGGTTTTAGATGAGCACACCTGGTCAAGCGGTGTGTACACATAGAAAGATTGTGATTGGGTGCTAGATGTTTAAAAGCCAGTACTCTCAGTATGCAAACAGAAGCCTGAGGAAACAGCCAAAGTGCCGAGAAACGCGCTGCTATCTGTTTTTTATACACATTGGGTTGATGTGATACCCTTTGTTTTTATCTGCATTTTATTAAATTCACTTTTTTTATACCTTACTGAGAGCCTGAGCATTTATTGAACCAGAAGTGACTGGGAAGATGATTTCTATACCAAGGATCAGTAACCTTGGACACTGAGAGATCCCAGTCTCATTAAGCACATTTTGGTGCTGCTATACTTGTGAATACGAACATACACATGTGTTACAGTATAGTGTCATATTAGTATTACACTAGGAGGCGCCCTTGTCTTGTGATTCTTTTCACAGAATTTGCCTGAAGTTTAGAGATTTGTATTACCGCAAGGAGCAGACTCATTCTGAGGAGTTCTTTCTACAGGATAACATTTGTTGTGACCGCTTGACACTGATACGTTCTGAGAACAGTCTTGACAAAGGTCCCTGTGAGGACTGAAACGTTGACTGAACCTATGAACTAATAAAACTATTTTTTGTTCATTAAGACCTGTGAGTGCCTCTTCTTTTTGAGAAGTTTCTACCTATTTACCATAGAGTGCACCCAGGCATATACCACTAACAGTGAGTGCTTGGATCCCACAATATATATATATATATATATATATATATATATATATATATATATAAATATATATGTACTGTATTTACAATAAAAAGGACTGTAAGTGATGAACATTGGAATGTGTAAATATGTACAGTAAATTTACAGTAAAACACATAAATACATATGTACATACACACACATATAGATAGATAGATAGATAGATAGATATAAAATATATATCGTAATACACCAGAAAGCAAAAAGGGCTAATGAAAAAATAATAATCAAAAGCCAAAGTGTGACAAAGGTTGCACCAAAAACTAAATTTATTGATAGCTCAAACAGCAAAACTAAGAATCAGTGGAACCACCCTCCTGGTTTAGCACACACTTTGTTGCTTAAATAAAGACAGGATATGCAGTAATACAAAAATACAAAAAATCTGTGATATATCAGATCATACTAAATGCATAAGTGCTCTACTAGGGAAAAAAAAACAAAGGAAAAAGTCACTGTTAAAGTAAAGGAGCTCTTAGTGCTCCCGCACGCCCATTTGAAGTTTTCCCATAGTTCACACACAGCAGCGTATGGTAAAAGCCTGTTCAAAGAGCACATAGTGCAGCCGCACGCGCCATTCTCCAGGCCAGTATAACAACAGAAACAAAATGTCCCAGTACAAACACAGATGCTTTCTTACAGATCCACAGTACTTTAGGTAAGACTTCCTGATGCCTCACTGTAGAGGACTTTTTCAAGGCTCCCAGTCCGGATCTCTTGGTTATCGGTAACACTCTGTGTAAAAGGACACAATCACTGCACGTCTCCCTGTACTATGTTTTGCACACCTCCAAGTAGCCTCATCCAGCAGATCCAAGCTGCTAAGGATAAACACTTTGGGCTGAACATAGAGGGCACGGTACACACCTGACTGCTTAGCACACAGGTTGGATCTCCATTGCGAAAATTATGACACGTTTCGCCCCTCTCCTTTGTGGGCAGTGCTTTGGGGGCTACGTCAGATATCGCTCACATCTATAAACATGGTTTATATAGCCCTAAAGAAACAAATTAGTTACAGCTAGATTACGAGTTTTGAGCACTATAGGGATTTTAACAAAAGCCACAAAAGTGACGTTATTTCACCTACCTATAGCGCTGGTATTACAAGTTTTAAAAAGCAGGCTTGTGCAGGCAAAATTGTTGCATTGAGCTCCATACTGCACCGAAAACTGCACAGAAAACAAGCGCTGCTTTGACATGCTCCTGCACAATTTCCCCATAGACAGCAATGGGGAGAGCCGGCAAAAAAAAGCCTAACACCTGCGATCGCGGAATGAAAAGCTCAGTAACGCAGCCCCATTGATGTCTATGGGGAAAATAAAAGTAATGTTTAAACCTAACACCCTAACATAAACCCAAGTCTAAAGACCCCTAATCTGCTGCCCCCGACATCGCCGCCACCTACATGCAGTTATTAACCCCTAATCTGCTGCCCCAAACATCGCCGCCACCTACATACAGTTATTAACCACTAATCTGCCGCCCCCAACATCGCCGCCACCTAATACAGTTATTAACCCCTATCTGCCTCTCCCAACATCGCCACAACCTAAAAAACTATTAACCCTAATCTGCCGCTCCCGATGTCGCCGCCACTATACTAAAGTTATTAACCCCTAAACCTCTGGCCTCCCACATCACTACAACTAAATAAATCCATTAACCCCTAAACATAACCCTAAGCCTAACACCCAACTTTAACATAATTAAAACACAGCAAACTAAAATTACAATTATTAACTAAATAATATCTATTTAAAACTAAATATATTGGCCTCTAGTTATCATGGTCTGGCGGACCTGATCCGACAGTGCGGATCAGGTCCGCCAGACCTCACTGAATACGGACTAGCGATACGCTCGCCGTATTCAGCATTGCACCAGCAGCTCACAAGAGCTGCTGGTGCAACGCCGCCCCCTGCAAACTCGCGGCCAATCGGCCACCAGCAGGGAGGTGTCAATCAACCAGATCGTACTCGATTGGGTTGATTTGCGGCGATGTCTGTCCGCCTGCTCAGAGCAGGCAGACAGGTTATAAGGGCAGCAGTCTTTGTGACCGCTGCTTCATACAGCTTGATACATATGCCCCATTACCTGTGAAATAAAACCTAAGCTAGCTACAATAAAACTAATAGTTATATTGTAGCCAGCTAAGGTTTTATTTTTATTTCACAGGTAAGTTTGTATTTATTTTAACTAGGTAGACTAGTTAGTAAATAGTTATTAACTATTTACTAACTACCTAGTTAAAATAAATACAAACTTACCTGTGAAATAAAACCTAACCTGCCTTACACTAAAACCTAATATTACAAAAAAAAAATAAACACTAAAATTACTAAAAAATAAAAATAACTAAATTACATAAAAAAAACAAACACTAAATTACAAAAAATAAGAAACAAATTATAAAAAATAAAAAAGAATTACACCTAATCTAATAGCCCTATCAAAATAAAAAAGCCCCCCAAAATAAAAAAAAACCCTAGCCTACAATAAACTACCAATGACCCTTAAAAGGACCTTTTGTGGGGCATTGCCCAAAAGATAACAACTCTTTTACGTGTAAAAAAAAAAAAAAATCAAACACCCCCCAACAGTAAAACCCACCACCCCCACAACCAACCCACCCAAATAAAATAACTATCTAAGAAAACCTAAGCTCCCCATTGCCCTGAAAAGGGCATTTGTATGGGCATTGCCCTTAAAAGGGCATTTAGCTCTTTTACATGCCCAGACCCTAAACTAAAAATAAAACCCTCTCAAAAAAACCTTTAAAAAACCTAGCACTAACCCCCGGCGATCCACTTACAGTTCTTGAAGTCCCGCTTGAAGGATCCATGCAGCCGGCGAAGTCATCATCCATGCGGCAAGAAGTCTTCATCCAGGCAGCCTCTTCTATCTTCAGCCAGCCGGCGAAGTCCTCATCCAGGCGTCATAAGTGATGCGGGACGGAGCAACCAGGCATCAAAATAGTGTCATGGCAACCTGGAGTCATAACAGGTAAACACCTCGCACTGTTCCCAATAGCCCAGGTGTAAACACGCATAGAATGGGGCACACGTGGTGCCCATGGCTGTTCCCCTTTCCTTCCTGTACAATTTTCCATCAAATACATTTTTTTAAATTTTTTAACACAAATTCTAGTAGTTTAAATACAAAGTCAGTGTGATCTTTAAAGTCAGCCCCTCTAGTATCCAAAAAAATATTTTGCTGCATCAAGTCCAGCATAATGAGGGATTGAAGAATAGAGGGACACAAGGAGTGTATTTTCTTGCACATTCACACTGTATAACTTTTGCAAGACCTCATTCGTATCCCTGACATAGGAGAGCATTGATAATAAAAATGGTCATAAGAAAAACTCTATGCCAGAGATTATGGGTCTTCCTGGACTTTTTTACAGGTTCTTGTGTTGTTTTGGTATACAGTAGAACGTGGGAAGGACAGGGTGTTTTTTGCCTTCTCTTAAGCCATCATTGGGGATGAACAGGAGTTCATTACAAGATCTTTGGTAATCTGCCCTGTTAATTAGACTATACTGTTGGGGGTCTATAAGCTGTCTCATAGCTTACTCAAAATAAGCACTTTTATCATCAGGACAACATTGCCGCCTTTGTCCAATAATTTGATGACAACGTCATCTCTGTTATTCAATTCATTCAAAGGGTATTGCAGCCTCCAAGATTTAAAAATAACCTTTATTTTTTTACACGGGGTCCTCAGAATTAGAACATATGCCAATGTTTTTTTTAAATGCCAGTAATTTTAATTTTACTGGCATTTAAAAAAACATTGGCATATTTTGAGAGATTGTAATCCTGAGGTTATTGAATTTAAAGTAAATCCAATAGTAGCTTATAAAAGGAATCGGAGCATCAATGACATGTTAGTTCATTCAGACATAGGTGGTAACAAGCAGAGCAGTCAGAAAACTATAGGTTCAAAAAGAAGTGGGTGTTACCCATGTCTGAGCTGCATTAACTGCAGCTCTATGATAAAAGGGGAGAATTTTCACCATCCTATCAATGGAAAAAAAATTAAAATCAATAAATATCTAACTTGTAGGGCAACCCACTGTGTTTATCTTATCAAATCTCCATGTGGCCTAATCTACATTGGCGAGACCTGTAGAGAGGTAAGGGAGAGGATAACTGAACACAAATAAAATATTAGATGTAAAAACAAAGATGCCCCAGTATCCTCTCACTTCCTCTCTATGGGTCATAATGTCAGCCAACTTAGATTTCAAATCATAGAACAGGTGGACAGGCCAAGGAGAGGTGGTGATAGGGAACAATTGTTAAAGATCAGAGAGATGTTTTGGATATACAAGTTAGAGACATTGATACCGAAAGGTATTAATGAGGATTTTGATTGGAGTCTGTTTCTTTAAATCTGATTTATTTGTATTTTCATGTTAAAATGACAATATACAAAAACAAAAACAAAAATTTCAAAAAAATCTGCTAATAATGTGCAACATACCTCTGTTTTTAAAATGTATATATAGGTTTTTATGTTTTACAATTTTTTTGAAAATATGTAACTATTATCTTCTTGTGATAAAAATAATTTGGTGATGTACTCAATTTTGCATCCACAAGATGTCACTATTGTGTAATTAGTTTTTCACATGAAGATAAGCAACAGGTGAGGGTATATAAAGGCATTTTCCTGTGTATTTTCAAGTGTACATGATTAAGAGCCTATAGCAGGCTTGAAACATTGTATGTTCTATTTCTGAGGACCCCATGTAAGAAAATAAAGGTTCTTTTTAAATCTTGGAGGCTGGAATACCCTATGTTGCTTGGATTGTATCTTTGGACTTGGCAGGTCCTTTATTCTGTGCCCCACAAGCCTAAGAATTAGTGTGCTGTTTTCCAAACCTTTTTGAGTGACATTCAATTCATTCAAGGCTGCTCTCTCTGGTCTGCTTAGATTGTCAACTATTACTCCTGTATTACCAATCTTTCGAATATCATTTTCCACACATTTAACAAAGCTCTGTATGCTAGGAACCAGGGACAACGCTGGCATATAATTTAATTTATTTGTAAAGTTGGATATCACTGGGAATCAGTCATCACTCTCTCCCAAGACTTCATCTTGCTCAGACAAAAGAGAGACTAAATTTGATAAAGTTTCCTTATCAGCATTACTGTAACATTAAACTATTTCCTATTACCCTTTTTAGAACCTGTTGTTATATTTTTTCATTCCCCTGTACCTTTAAGGGATTCATAATGACCTTTAACATGGCTATTTAAGCCTCACTCTCAGTTTACTCCTTGCTTGGTATTGTTGTACTTTCCTAAGCTCCATTGAAGATACTCATACCAGAGATTAAACTTTATCCATTTTTAGTCTCAGTTACCTGAAGTTGTATATCGTCTGCATAAACAAACATCAGAAGCTCTGACATATATATTATTATATCGGAGATCCGTGGACTTTTTCCTTAGCCCCGATCGGCTTGTTGACATCTACCAGCTGGGCGTGATGTCACATCCTTCCTCCGCTTTGCAGATCAGCGATCCTCCATTGTTAGCAACCGGTAAGCTTAAACAGGAGACTATTTGCTCTACATTATGTATATGCTCATATTTCAAAAGTCGACTAAATTAATATCAAGACCCCCGGTAACTAAGAGCTCTTTATTAGTACGTTTTGGAACTATCTCTAAGGAATACTTTATTTTAAACCAGGGATATTAAAAGGCTCACTCAATGTTGCACTTTACTTCCAGTTTCTATTAAAGTGAAACATTGTTATTATCTAGCAGTTTGTTATTTCTTATTTTTTGTCATCAGAGCAACAGATACATAAATATATACCTGACTTATCTTTCTATATAACCACTAAGGAAATGTAAAGACATATTTGTAGCAGATTTACACTTTACAAATCAGCAGTTGTGATTCTCATTTATGTGATTACATGCAGATCATATCAAAGTATCCACATCGTAACAATTACTCACAAGAGGAGATTCTTTAATTTTTCTTTTGTCTCTCCACAAATTTTTAAAGACAAGTTTTCTAGCAAACAAATTAATGTCCTTAGTTAATTCAAATTTGTCTAGTCCTGATGCAGGACAAAATGAAAGACCTTCTGACAATACTTCAATATGAGCCTTATTAAGAGGGAACAATGACAGATTTAACACAGTGAGTATATCTCCCGTGGGGCTATCCCCTAAAATTGATATAACCTCTCCTGGTTCCTGGTCCTCATACGTGTATAACTCTGGTTCACTCTGAACCTCCTGTTCCTGCCTCTCCTCCCTCTTCCAAAACGAGTATCTTCCCTTATGTTTCCCCCACCCTCCTCTCCTTGTCCTACACCTAAAGGGACACCTAAAGGGAGTCCATAACAGACCTGATGTTATGCATGTTGCGATCAACTTCACTATCAGAGTTGTGCCAGAGTCAAAAGAACCCCTGACTGCTGGTGGATTATGATAAACAAAAATTCTACCTTTTTTTCTGAACTTGATCTCGTTATGTAATTTATCTATACCTTTCTGAATTTCTTTATTCTGTCTTTCAAAGAGTGGGTCATTGGCAAAAAGGTTAACTTGTTCATAAGTTTTTACTGTTTCAATTTTACTTGCTTCCAGTCTAGTTTTATCCTCATCTATCATGAGTTCCATCAGTTCTATTGTGCACTTAGTTAAAACAGTGTTTCATTTTCTGCCTCTGAGCCCCTTAAATTTTCTCCAGGGTCTAGCCTAATCCTGAGACCTCTAGGAATTAACTGTTATTTTACATAGTTTTCAAGACTGGCTAGTTCCCATTTAGTTTTATCTCTTGGATAGCTTTCTTTTTATAAGCTTTAAAAGCTGCAAACACATCATCTGTAACAATGTCTATATTGCCTTCATCCACTCTCAAAATGGATTTAAAGGCATCGGAGATATCACTTTCCCATCTTTCCTTACTGATTTTGAATGCCATGTTCCAAACAAAACACCACTAAAGGGTTTCTCACTGACCCAGAAAGTGCTGTATGATATTTACCAGTAAAGCCTTATAGATGCCCTCCAGAAGCAGTGTAAAAATATAAACTGCTCAAAAATACACAAGTACAAAAAGAGAAAGGGAGGCACTCTTCAAAATAGGCTGTATATAATTAGTAAGCTAGTGTGCAAACAGTCACAATCATAATTCAGTAATACACCAGAAAGCAGTAAGGGCTAATGAAAAAGCCAAAGTGTGACAAAGGTTGCAGCAAAAACTAAATTTATTGATAGCTCATAGAGCAAAACTGAAAATCAGTGGAACCACCCTCCTGGTTTAGCACACACTCGGCTAGATTACGAGTTTTTGTCGGTAAGGCTGTGCGGTGCTAACGCTCCTTTTTTTCTCACCGCTAACTTAAGACAGAGCTGGCAATAGCCTCAGAAAAGTGAGCGTTGAGCAAAATTTAGCTCCACATCTCACCTCAATACCAGCGCTGCTTACGGTAGCGGTAAGCAGGTAAAACGTGTACGATTTCCCCATAGGAAACAATGGGGCTGAGCTGGCTGAAAAAACCTAACACCTGCAAAAAAGCACCGTTCAGCTCCTAACTCAGCCCCATTGTTTCCTATGGGAAAATACATTTTACGTCTACACCTAACACCCTAACAAGAACCCTGAGTCTAAACACCCCTAATCTTACACTTATTAACCCCTAATCCACCGCCCCCTGACATCGTTGCCACCTACATTATATTATTAACTCCTAATCTGCCGCTCCAGACACCGCCACCACCTATATCATATGTATTAACCCCTAATCTGATGCCCCCAACATCGCCGAACCCTACATTTAATTTATTAACCCTAATCTGCCCCCCCAATGTCGCTGCAACTATATTAAATTTATTAACTCCTAATCTGCCACAGCCAACGTCGCTGCCACTATAATAAAGTTATTAACCCCTAAACCTAAATCTAACCCTAACACCCCCTAACTTAAATATTATTTAAATACATCTAAATAAATTTACTATAATTAACTAAATTATTCATATTTAAAACTAAATACTTACCTGTAAAATAAACCCTAAGCTAGCTACAATATAACTAATAGTTACATTGTAGCTATCTCAGGGTTTATTTTTATTTTACAGGCAACTTTGTATTTATTTTAACTAGGTAGTTATTAAATAGTTAAACCTAGTTAAAATAAATACAAAGTTGCCTGAGATAGATATAACCCTGAGATAGATACAATGTAACTATTAATTATATTGTAGCTATATTATGGTTTATTTCACAGGTATTTAGTTTTAAATAGAAATAATTTATTTAATAATAGTAATTTTATTTAGTTTTATTTAAATTATATTTAAGATAGGGGGGTGTTAGGGTTATACAGGTTTAGGGGTTAATACATTTAATATAGTAGCGGCGACGTTGGGGTCGGCAGATTAGGGGTTAATAAATGTAGCTAGGTGTCGGCGATGTTAGGGCAGGCAGATTAGGGGTTAATACAATTTAACTAGTGTTTGCGAGGCGGGAGTGCTGCGGTTTAGGGGTTAATATATTTATTAAATTGACGGCAATGTCCGGTCGGCAGATTAGGGGTTAAGTGCTTCCGATGTGTGTGGGGGGCCTCAGTTTAGGGGTTAATAGGTAGTTTATGGGTGTTAGTGTACTTTTAGCACTTTAGTTAAGAGTTTTATGTTACAGCGTTAGCCCATAAAACTCCTAACTACTGACTTTTAAATGCGGTAGGAGTCTGGACAGGAGAGGGTGTACCGCTCACTTCTTCCAGCAATCGTAATACCGGCGTTAGGCAAATCCCATTAAAAAGATAGGATATGCAATTGACGTAAGGGGATTTGCGGTATGTGAAATTCGCCGAAAAAAAGTGAGCGGTACACCTTTTCTTGCCAGACTCGTAATACCAACGGGCGTTAAAAAGCAGCATTGGGACCCCTCAACGCTGCTTTTTAAGGCTAACGCAAGACTCGCAATCTAGGCGACTGTGTTGCTTAAATAAAACAGGATATGCAGTAATACGAAAATATAAAAAAATCTGTGATAGATCAGATCATACTAAATGCATAAGTGCTCCACTAGGGAGAAAACAAAGGAAAAAGTCACTGTTAAAGTAAAGGGGCTCTTAGTGCTCCTGCACACCCACTTGAAGTTTTCCCAAAGTTCACACACAGGTAAAAGCCTGTTCATAGATCACATAGTGCAGCTGCACTCTTCTCTTTTTGTACTTATATATATATATATAGATATATTTATACACACATACATATACCTGTACATATTTAGACATGCATGTGTATGTATCTCTAAAGCCCTTTCAATGCCTTTTTTTCTAACACCTGAGACCTCATATGTTTGAGTCCTTATAACTTTTTTTTATTTTTTTATTATTTCTTTATTGAAGAGTTTTACACAATACATATATTAATTGAGTTACAGTATCTTGATTGACATATACAGGTATGCAAATTCTTTACTGAGTATATCCTTGGTCTCAACAATTCTTTCTATAAAAAAACTAAATAACCTTGAAAAACTAAACTAACCTAAAACTAAAATTAAACTATAGCAGTATCTGTCAGCTGATGTACTCATTTCAAAAGTTACTACATTACAATGAACAATTCTTTCCCCAATTAACGTGACAATATTAGCAAAAATGGTACATACCAACGCCTAGGTAACAGTAATAAATACTAGAGCAGAAGCCAAACCCGTTTCCTCAATCAAATTTAATTTTAGTTTCTCTGGTGACTAGATCCTTTGTATGAGTCCCAAAAAAATATCATATCATGGTATATTTGTAACTTGTTATTTTTGAAGAAGATGTATCTCTCTAGGGTGATGAGGCTTTGTACTTTATCTCTCCATTCTCCCACAGAAGGGGCCGCCCTGGATTTCCAATGGGAGGCAATTAGAATTTTAGCTGCATTAAATAGAATCTGTGCTAAAGATTTCTTTATTGTGCATTTTATTTTGTTAAATGTGCTAAATAAACAAACTCTCTGTGTATTCGGGAGGTTACTAGACAGAGCTGAATTGGCTTCTTTTAAAATCATTTCCCAGTAGTCCTGAATAATGTGGCAAGACCACCATATGTGACCCATAGTTTCTATATCTAAATTGCATCTCCAGCATCTGTCTGATACTTTGCTGAACATATGTTTGAGTCTAAGCGGGGTTAGATACCACCTCATCATAATCTTGTAGTTAGTCTCTAACCCTAGGGTGGAGTGAGCAGAGTGGGCAGTGTTATAAAAAATAGCTGGCCATTCCTTATTGTGGAGCTGATCCCCCAATTCTTTCTCTCAATCCCTAGTGTATTTGTGTGGCCTTGGAGAATTAACTTTTATTACTATTTTATAGATTTGTGAGATAAGTCCCCTTAGTGGGTATGTTGTATAACACATTTTCTCAAATGTGGTAAGTGGCCTTAAAAAGTTGTGTCGATCTCTATGAGTGTTGATATAGTGGTTCACTTGATGATATCTTGACCAGGGTGCAAATATATCCCCTCCCCATGTTTCTAATTCAGATCTGGGTTTCATTTTGTTTCCATAAACTAATGCAGCTATTGGCATACCTCTATTTAGGGATAAAACTGAATCTGGGTTAGATAAACTCTCAAATGGAAGATCCGGGATTGCCAGGATTGGATTAAGAGGGGAATATCTACTTGAGATCTCCTCACTAAGAGAGCATACTAATTTCCAATCGGATAGCGTGTTAGTCACCGTTTGCAACGCCTCCCCCCGTACAAAATATGAAGTATTGGGTAGCCAACAAGCACCTCCTAATTGCAGATTTCCTGTTATGTCATGGTCAATTTGTATCCAATGTTTAAAATTATCGTTGTTGAATCTACACCATTCTATAATCTCTGCATAGATATCCCTCTTTTGTAAAGCAGAAGATTTGGAACCCCCAAGCCACCCTGAATATTTGGTGTGTACATAGTTGATTTATTTATCCTAGATGGTTTGTTCTTCCAGATGTACTTGTTTATTATTTTTTGTAGTTTATTAATGTAGGCTTCAGTGTGTGGTAGTGGGATTGTCTGAAGTATATATAAAATCTTTGGTAGTAGAACCATTTTAGTAGAATGTATCCTGCCTATCCATGATGTTGTTCTGGAGTTCCATGAGGTAGTCAATTTGTAATATCTGTTATAAGTTTTGTATAATTTGTAAAACGTAAAGATTCTATCTTGGGTGTTATGCTTATGCCTAAGTATTTAATAGCTTTGGGTTGGATATTAAATTTGCAACTGTTCCTGATTTTGGATAATATGTTATGGGGAATATTGAAGGGGAGGATATCTGATTTCATCATATTTACTAGTAAATGTGAAACTTTCCCATAATCTGTTAGCTCTCTCTGAACAGTCGTAATAGACTCCACTGGTGACGCTAATGACATAAGAATGTCGTCAGCAAACATGGATATTTTATAAATTTTATCCTTAATTGTGACTCCATTGATAGAGCTATTATGTCTTATTTTAGATGCTAAAACCTCGAGCGATAGAACAAAAAGAAGAGGGGACAATGGGCAACCCTGTCTGGTTCAGTTCCTTATTTCAAATTGTTCTGACAGGGTGCCGTTTATACAAATCTGTGCCGATGGGAAAGTATACAAAGCCATAATTTGTTTTATAAGTAAGGGAGGGAAATTAAATTTGTTTAAGGTAATTTCTAAAAAGGACCAGTCAAGCCTATCAAACGCTTTTTCAGCGTCCGTTGATAGAAGTATCATCGGGATATTATGTTTGTTTACATCAGTGTTTTTCAACCAGTGTGCCGTAAGAGATCCTCAGGTGTGCCGCGGCAGACTGACAACAGTGCGGGGGTGTCCCTCTTTCAAATTTTGAAATATTGGGAGGTATGTGACAGGCTCATCAGGCATCATTTACAACCATGACATGGACATTTATTCACAGACAATGATTATGATTGTTTGTGAATGAATGTCAATATGTCATGTATAGTTTGTAGGAGGCATGACATGACAGCACAGTACAGTGTATATATATATATATATATATATATATATATATATATATATATATATATATATGTATCCTGTATAAGGCTACAATGTGTGATTTTGTAAAATTTTAGGATGGTGGTGTGCCACAGGATTTTTTAATGTGAAAAAGTGTGCCACGGCAAAAAAAAAAAGGTTTACATGGTCCATTATGTCTAAAATCTTAATCGTATTATCTTTTGCTTCCCTTCTTGGTACGAAGACTACCTGATCTTGGGAGATTAATTTAGGTAAAAATTTAAAAAATCTTAGTATTAGTCACAGCACCACTGACAAACTCTAGTATTAATGAAACAAGTCAAATAGTTGTATGAAGGGTGCAAGAGTATAGTAAAGCCTCCAATTCTACCATAAAACTACTCTTAAGAAAACTCAGCACACCTTTTTGCAAAAAAATAAGGCTTAATTTTATTCTATAGTACCTAAAGACATATTCTGCAATACAAAAGAATCCAAAACGTTCAGTCCATCCACTCATGCAAAACACATTCACACATAAAATAACCAAGATTCAACTCAGGCGTCCCTGGAAGAATCAACATGAGGCTGTCATTAAGCTGCTGTTTAATCTCTTAAAATTTGATTTGAAAAGTTCACTTCAATGTTGCAACAGACAGTCCTTTAAACATGCAAACTTTCAAAATTGTATCCAATGTGTTATCTTTGATGCACTCTGTAAGACAAATATACTGTCAAAGTTTCACTTTTTTAGTTACAAACGTATCCTCTTAAGTGTGAGGCTTATTTGGCACTTCAAGGGCTATAATGATTGCATTTCTCGTGTATGTAAAACACCCTTTCATACCAAGCAAAAGCACATTTATATGTTAGTGCGTGTTTCAGTGAAGCAGAAGTCGTTACTTTATTCAGCATATGTATAGAAGTTAATCTGTATTTGCACTCGACACCCTCTAAGGCTTTTTAAAGTTCCCCGCTTTCAAACCACACTTGCGGTAGGGCAATATTCAGCCTGAGTTTGGCTATACACAGAATATCACAGTTCATGTGAATCTAAACATATGCATAGGTTATACAGCACATTAAAGCAATAGTACGTTAGTGTATTAGTGCGTCTCTAGCCAAGTAGAAGCCGTTAATTAAGTCAGCGTGTATATCACCATTCATCTGTATTTTCATTCAACATACTCTAAGACTTTTTATATTATCCCCTTCTTTTGGTTTCCAACTCACATTTGTGATAGGGCGATATTAAGTCTGAGTTAGTAGAAAAACCGGCCAGTTAAAGCATGCATGGTAATTAACTCTTATGATACTTGTGGTTCCGTGTTATTTCAGTCAGATGAAATGCTCCCGACTTTTATCCACTCATGCGGACGGGAGAAGTAACACCACTTTCTAATGCAATATTTTGTTTGTTTTTTTAAATAATTTTATCAGACAGTATTATTATGAGTTTAACTGTAATTTTAAATGTATTTTTGATGTATTTTGTGCAACTTTTTTGTTTTGCGTAATAGTTAACCAGAGCTCTGAAGTTGAGCTAGCCCAATGTGGGTTAAATTCGATTGCGCTCAAGCAAACGCATTTACTTTCAACTTGTAATACACCTGCTATTTTTGATACGGGGCGCAAAATACCCCTTATCGTTTGCATGCTACACATAGCGCTCCACTCATTATCTTCCCCTAAATGGGCTAAAGCCAGCACATAATTTAAGCTGTAAAACACAATAAACATTATGCAAAGTGGAAAAGCAAAAACACAGCCTCAGCAAATAAAGCAGTAGACACGGAAGATAAATGAAGCCAGGTTATTGATGTGAGCTACAGCCTATTAGTGAAAACCTCTAACAATATTGTCGCAATTAAAGGAACATTAGACACTTAATAAATGCTAGACATAATGATGTGTTTAAAACAAAGCAAAGATCAGAATGGGAATATTATACAGATGAGTTTTTTGCACTTATATTAGTTGCTTAAATATTGAAAACATAGTGTAAAGCACCAACATTTTGATTGCATGTGAGTTGGTAATAATTCAAGTATTCTATCAAGTACTAAAAACAACAGAACTGTAATCTTGTCATCAGTTATTAAAAAAAAGGATTTAGATGGACTTTTTTGCTTAGTCAGTGTGTTGATAATAATCTTGTCATTTGGATGGAGACTAGAATTGCTATGAAGCATATGTGGTTGGTGTATTTTTCACTAAGAGGAAAACTGATTCAACATTTCCAATGGTATAATGCCACGTGTCTTGAACAATATAAAATATATATAAATAAATATATATGCACACACACACACACACACACACACATATATATATATATGTTTATGTGTGGGTATATGCATCAATGAGTATATAAATAAATATATATGTGTATGTATATATACTGTAGATATATATATATATATATACACACACATACATTTATACTTTTATATATATATATATATATATATATATATATATATATATATCTACAGTATATATACATACACATATATATATTTATTTATATACTCATTGATGCATATACCCACACATAAACATATATATATATATAACTTCCACAGAATGCAGGCACAAACTGGTCTTGGTAAAATGTAACAATTTTATTTAAGTATAGTTAAAATGACATAACGTTTCGGCACCAATTTGTGCCTTTGTCAAATGTCAGCATGAGAACATAGGAATATGCAGCACACTTAAAACCATATTGGTTTTAAGTGTGCTGCATATTCCTATGTTCTCATGCTGACATTTGACAAAGGCACAAATTGGTGCCGAAACGTTATGTCATTTTAACGATACTTAAATAAAATTGTTACATTTTACCAAGACCAGTGAGTGCCTGCATTCTGTGGAAGTTTTGGATGATTTACAGCAGAGCACCGTGGCATTTATGGAGTGGTGAGATTGTGCTTTCCCTTTAAGGAACTGTGTATATATATATATATATATATATATATATTAGTACTTGCTCTTACCTTGCTAAATTAAAGGCGTCATCAATAATCTGCGCCCGGTTAACAAGGGGAATCACCTACAACATAAAAACAGCTGTTTTCTTTCCTCCCTTATATGAGCACAGTGGAGATCACATTTAGTGGTCGTCTCAGAGATCGTCAATACACAGACCACACAGGCACAGCACTCATCCTCTACAGTGCACATATCGATTGGCTTACACATAGGTTTAGGCATAAGTTCATGCACAAGTCTATACCATTTGCAGTCGGTAGAACACGCCATTTTATGCCAGCTGTAAGTCACACACTGATAACAAGATACCGCTTCCTATATGACACTATGGTAAGTGTATGGGACGAATGCTGCTATCTACCCCCATACTTTCCGGCTCCCTGGAAATGTAAGTTAGAAAGCAGAGGTCATAAGACCGCTGCTCCTTAACTTGTCTGTCACCTCTGAGGCGGCGGACAGCAATCAGCCTGATCGGATATGATCGGGTTGATTGACATCCCCTGCTAGAAATGTGTGCACTAGAAATGCTTGTGCAATGATAAATCCCAACAGCGTATGCTGTCGGCATTTATAGATGTCATGTCATGTCTGCCCGCACCCTGATGAATCTACCCCTATGTGTTTCTATAAATTTTGTGAATAGTGTGTTAATATCTGGTACATTGTATCCTATCTGGCTTAGCAAGCATCCTGACACATGAAGTAATCCTCTGTGTATAAAACAGCCTTTGAAGGTTATAAAACCATAAATGTATAAGGTTAAAATGCCATGACTGTATCACATATTAAATATCTTCCCAGAGTTTATTTTCACTTATTGATGCACAGTATAGATATGTTTTTTGATGATGATATACAATACTATGGTGAATGAAAACAAAATAGAGGAGCACAGACCGGTGTTTTGCGATATACTAAATTAATTTCAAAAGTGGCGCCGTTGCGCTTGAACGAGTGAAAAAAAAATTAACACACAATGTGGAGGGGATAATGACCCCAGGGTTAAATACAGAGGATTCAGGAGCTGTGAAATAACAGGTAGACGTGCAACGGCGCCACTTTTGAAAATAAATTTTGTATATCGCAAAACACCGGTCTGTGCTCCTCTATTTTGTTTTCATTCACATTACATTGGCCACCGAGTGAGCACAGGTATATGGTGTATGCGTGACTGCAGGGTGATCACTATATATTGGTCAGCAGCAGGAACCAGGAAAACTAGCTTTGCCGCCATTGGAGGCGGCCTTACAGGC
Organism: Bombina bombina; assembly: GCF_027579735.1. Lineage (NCBI taxonomy): Eukaryota > Metazoa > Chordata > Amphibia > Anura > Bombinatoridae > Bombina > Bombina bombina. The sequence goes on along the minus strand of NC_069501.1, from coordinate 688,829,998 downwards.
ACTACCCGGATCGGAAAGCAGGACCGTGTAGTACAGGAACTGCTGAGGAAGAGCACACTTTATATGCCCCTTCGGGAGAATGCTCCAGGGTCCAGGAAGGATCGGCAGGTAAGTGCCTGAATGTATACAGTGTCCTGAGATGCTACATCATTATATGCCTCTAGGGCACATGTTTTGAAGCAGTTTCTCCTCATCTTACCCCGTGAGAGCAAGGGGATTCTTTACGGGGCACACATTACCTGCACTGTTGTATGAGCCTCATTAAATGTCACATATGGAGTTTGTCTCTACTCGTCCCTATTAGTACCACCGAGGGTTGGCATAACTTAGGGATCGCTTCTATACATTTTCTCTCATGGCATCATCTATGGTTACCCACCCATAACTATTCTCCCCCTCCTTGTTTTGCTTATATAATACTATTGTCAGGGTTTTCCCCTGCTTTGTTTGCCATGTGCTGCTGGCAGCCATTTTACTCACGTTTCTTGCTGAATCTGGTTCAGAATGTGTGATGCTGCTCATTTCCTGCACGCCCTCTTATGGCCAGACTGCTGTACATCATCCGTGTGAGACAGGTTGCAGTCTCAGAATTGTGATGTCATCACCTATTATTTAAAGTGCCTCTGTTCAGTATGCTTTGCCCTTGCGTTGTCTCAGACCTGTTTGTGAGTTCCTGTGTATTACCTGGCTAGTCTGATGTCTCTTCTGGTTCCTGATCCCTAGCTTGTTCCTGACTTTGCTGTTTTCCTTGTTCCTGATTCTGGCTCGTCTGACTACTCGCACTGGCTCCTGTCTCGACTCGTCTGACTACAAGCTCTGGTTTTGACTCCTGGCTTGTTATTTGACTTGTGGACTTTTTATTATTTTTGTTATTAATAAAGGTGTGATTATTTTTGCACTTCTTGTCTCAGTCTAATTCCTGGCACCCTGACATTTATACACTGCATTACAACACTTGTTACACAGATTCAGTGATGAGTGGATACACAGTTGTTATTGTCCAATTAAGCCACAATTGTTTATCTGTTTCCATGACAATTACTTTTTGGTGCAATTTTTAAATTTTGGGGGCGGGGTTTACTGCTTATATAAGTCGAACTGTTTGTTGTTACACACATGGTCTGAGTAAGGGACTTCTGACCCTGAAACGTCACTATTATGCAACAAACTTGCTATTGCTCACAGAAGATAAACCCAGTGAGTACAGTCCTTTATACCTTTTGATCTGGCACCCTGGTTGCAGGCTACATTTTGGTAAGTGAGATTGTAGATACCTCTGGACATTATATATGCTTTCGGCATTTATCATTGCACAAGCAGTTCTTGTGGACTGCTTGTGCAATGCCGCCCCCTGCAGATTCGCGGCTAATCGGCTGCTAGCAGGGGGTGTCAATCAACCTTATCGTATTTGATCCGGTTGATTTCTGTCCGCTGCCTCAGAGCAGGTGGACAAGTTATGGAGCAGCGGTCCTAAAGGCTCACGTGGAAACAAGGGCATCAAGCTCCACTTGGAGCTTGATAATTCGGCACCATAAACTCTTCAAAACTCTCTTAAATGCTTGTTTTTTTTTTTGGTACTTACTAGCATCTAATATGAAAACACACCTATTAAATATGCACCACTTATTTTAGCGGTGTTTATATAGGATATTTTCTACATTTATTTATTTATTTATTTAACACTGGATCCATCACATCATTACCACAGATAGGGACATATGGTCCCCCCCAGGTTGATGGTATACCTCATAACTATGAGATATAATAAGGTGAGCAACATTTATTAGTCAATTATTAAACACTACTACACTATATAGATCTCATTCTTTTTGCATATGTGCATTTGGAACTCCCTTCCCAAAGCACTTCTCTACACCTTTTGTATATATATATATATATATATATATATATATATATATATATATATATATATATATACATACACACACACACACACACACACAGTGCTAAGAATTTGAAATTGTTTCTGTTGTATGTGTTAAAATCTGAACTTTTAAATCATTTTAAAAATATAATTGATATTTGGAAAAATGTAACATGATCTGCCTTGTTTTCAGATATTTGAACTCTTCAAAACTCTATTAAATGCTTTTGTGATTTTTTTTTTTTTAAATATGGCACTAAATAGCATCTAATATGATAAGAAATGTATCAAAAGGTTATTCTAAACATATTATTTCACCAAAGACCAAATACAGTAATTGGTTTTGGTACAAATACAAATATGTAGACTGAGTGGCTCTTATGTGTTATCAAACCTCTGTTCTCAGATATAATTTCATCTAAAAACTTAAGAAAAGGAGAAGTTTGGCAGCATTTAAAAGGCATAAATATCCTGATATTCTTATCTTGTTGTAGTTTGACAGACATCTTAATGATAAGTGAAATTGTGAGTTTGTTGTTAATAATACCTAAAAAGGATTAGATAATTTGTCACAAAGGCTAAGTGAAGTCAAAATTAAACTTTCATGATTAAGATAGAGCAAACAATTTTAAACAGCTTTTACAATTCACTTCCATTATCTAAATGTTCACAATCTTTGTATATTCACACTTTCTGAGGCACCAGCTACTACTGAGCATGTGCAAGATTCACAGTATATACGTTTATGGATTTTGTGATTCATTATGCAATAGGAAGGAAAATGTAACTTATTTTAACATTTCAGATTAAAAAATCTTCTACTCATTTGAAATTCAAACTAAGTGCTTTTGCATAGTCTCTTTATTACGCATTTATTTATTATACTATTCCACTGTTTTTAGTGGTCCTTTAAATACAGAAATAAAAGCAGAAAATAAAGAAATAAAAGGATATAATGAATAGACAACATGCTTTGTAAAACGATGAACAAATCTAAGCATGTAAGACTAAAGGCCAGCTGCTGTAATATTTTTTTTAAATCAACTGTTGCAGAGAGATAGTCTATGTATTGCACTTGTATGGTATATTGCATACAAGTTTTTAGCTTCCAGGACCATTCTGAAAGTTTTTAGCTTCCAGGACCATTCTGATAATGATGTATTTGGAAAGTAGATGATTGGAAATTAGGGGAAAATTTATTGTAAAGCAAAGTAGGCAGCTGCCTAGAGTGTTTTATTGATAGGTTGCCTTTTCACCAAGTAGACCTTTGTTGGTCATTAATATTTGTCACAGGAATTCAAAGACTGTGCTTATTAATTTAGAGTCCATCATACCCATAATTATACTTGTGTGTAAACAAATATGTCATTAACAAAACATCTGTTTTAGTGATTTGTAGGCACCAAATTAATATATTAATATCAACACTTTATGAGCACAAACAGTTAGATTTTAATGTTTATCACCTTCAAAATACAGCAAAATTGATCCTGTGAGATTACTTTGAGCACAGTTAACCTGACAGATATGGTAAAGGGCAAAATAAACCTATTATAAATGTGTGGTGGGCTCCAGATAAACCAAAGTAATATATTAGAGGCTAAATAACAGCTTATGTTCATATCAGTGATAAGAAAGGAGACATATACAGTAATGCAAAGTACAACAGTATACTCTTGTAGTCAACAACTGCCTTGATGGCATAAAGCAGAGGAAAATTCTATTAATATTGCTGTGATGTTAACGGGACATAAAACCCACAAATTTTCTTTCATGATTCAGAAAGAGCAAACCATTTTAAACAGCTTTCCAATTTACTTTCATTAGCAAATGTACTTTAATCTCTTGCTATCTTTTGTTGAAGGAGCAGCAATGCACTACTAATAGCTATCTGAACATATCAGGTGAGCTAATGACAAGAGGCATAAATATGCAATTGCTAATCAGCACATAGCTCCCAATAATGTTTTGCTGCTCTTGAATCTGTCTAGGTTTACTTTTCAACAAAAAGTGTGTTCTATCTAAATCAGGAAAGTTTTTTTTTTCCTGGAACCTTCATTTTTATTTAAAACTCAAGACATATATACAAAAGCCTCCTTGTCTGTTTATTAAAAAAGTACGCAACTGGCACCTCCATTTTCTTGCTTGTTCTTTCAATACATTAATTAACCCCTGTTCCACAGGTATTGCACCCTCTGGTTTTATGAACAAGGTACACAAAGTCTAAATAGACCCAAATTTTGAAAACTCACATAGGAAATAACCTCTTTATATTATATTCAATAAGTTATTATAAGCATAATGTCTAAATTAAACATTATACACAATAGTATTTTATTATATATTTCCATGTGAAAAAATATAAGCACATAAATAATGTAGTGTCAGATTAGTTAGCTGGTATTTTAAGAAAATAAACCTGCAAATTAATTGGTCCATTAACAATGTCACTTGACAGTGATGATGTTGTTTAAAAGGTATTATGAGCAATAGACTATAAACAAAATAATTTGTGTTAAAGCCGCACACATTTATTTTTTTAAGGTATCCAGTAAATTCCAACCCCTGTCTCTTCTTTCAGCATGGCAAAATATCTGAATAATAAATGTAACAAAAAAATAAAATCACAATACAAAACCAATAGAAGTGACAAAGTGGGATATGTAGTGAAATAAATGTTAAAACAAGTTAGAGGATACTTAGCTGAGTCCCTTTTGCAAAAACATTCTGCTTTGATTGATTCACACTTCAAAGGAAAATTAATTCAACTAAGTACTCTCTAATCTGTTCATGTGTTCATTTAACAATATTCCACACTCTGTCATTTCTAACAGCAAACTATTTGGCCAGTCACTGAGAGTTTCCACAACTAATTTCTAGTGGCCATGTACACTTGTGAGTGGATGAGATGTCGGGTAAATAAACTCATTAAAGAATAGAAAAAAATAAAAATTAAAACAGATGAAGCATGAATAATGATAACTGAAAGATCTAACATAACAGATATGTCCATTTACATTATTCTGTAGTTTTTCTTAAACAGTGCTCAAGTAGCCCTGACAAGGCATATATTTAGAACTAGTCCTAAAGCCTGTGTACATTTGGAAGTTTTTCCCAGCATGCATAAATAATTTTAAACTTATATCTTCCCAAAATCCTTTATCGATCAGATTGGGACCATATATATTACAGAAAACAAAATTAGAACCGTTAACTTCAATCTCCATAATCTGATATCTCCCATTAGAATCATTTTCTACTGTAATAATTTTACAGTCCAATTGTTTGCTAATTAAAATAGCAAGGCCTCTCTTAGCTTTATATGGGGTAAATAATATCTCCCCCACCCACTTAGATCTAAGTTTAACCGCTTCTTTTGGTCTGAGATGGGTATCTTGGATGAATGCTATGTCTGGCTTTTGGAGTCCAAGATGTCTAATAATCAATTTCCTTTTGCTGGGGCATGAAATCCCCCCAGCATTCCAGGACACTAATTTCAATTTAACCATCTAAAAAAAAAAAAGAAAAAAAAAAGGGGTACGCCCCCCACCCCATTCCCCCTCCTCAGATCTACTGGATTACTAATATCTTCTACCTCGCTTCCCACCCAGTTACTTATTGTTAAAATTCTATTTATGTGTTTAAGCATACCTATACCTACAGGGAGTGCAGAATTATTAGGCAAGTTGTATTTTTGAGGATTAATTTTATTATTGAACAACAACCATGTTCTCAATGAACCCAAAAAACTCATTAATATCAAAGCTGAATAGTTTTGGAAGCAGTTTTTAGTTTGTTTTTAGTTATAGCTATTTTAGGGGGATATCTGTGTGTGCAGGTGACTATTACTGTGCATAATTATTAGGCAACTTAACAAAAAACAAATATATACCCATTTCAATTATTTATTTTTACCAGTGAAACCAATATAACATCTCAACATTCACAAATATACATTTCTGACATTCAAAAACAAAACAAAAACAAATCAGTGACCAATATAGCCACCTTTCTTTGCAAGGACACTCAAAAGCCTGCCATCCATGGATTCTGTCAGTGTTTTGATCTGTTCACCATCAACATTGCGTGCAGCAGCAACCACAGCCTCCCAGACACTGTTCAGAGAGGTGTACTGTTTTCCCTCCTTGTAAATATCACATTTGATGATGGACCACAGGTTCTCAATGGGGTTCAGATCAGGTGAACAAGGAGGCCATGTCATTAGATTTTCTTCTTTTATACCCTTTCTTGCCAGCCACGCTGTGGAGTACTTGGACGCGTGTGATGGAGTATTGTCCTGCATGAAAATCATGTTTTTCTTGAAGGATGCAGACTTCTTCCTGTACCACTGCTTGAAGAAGGTGTCTTCCAGAAACTGGCAGTAGGACTGAGAGTTGAGCTTAACTCCATCCTCAACCCGAAAAGGCCCCACAAGCTCATCTTTGATGATACCAGCCCAAACCAGTACTCCACCTCCACCTTGCTGGCGTCTGAGTCGGACTGGAGCTCTCTGCCCTTTACCAATCCAGCCACGGGCCCATCCATCTGGCCCATCAAGACTCACTCTCATTTCATCAGTCCATAAAACCTTAGAAAAATCAGTCTTGAGATATTTCTTGGCCCAGTCTTGACGTTTCAGCTTGTGTGTCTTGTTCAGTGGTGGTCGTCTTTCAGCCTTTCTTACCTTGGCCATGTCTCTGAGTATTGCACACCTTGTGCTTTTGGGCACTCCAGTGATGTTGCAGCTCTGAAATATGGCCAAACTGGTGGCAAGTGGCATCTTGGCAGCTGCACGCTTGACTTTTCTCAGTTCATGGGCAGTTATTTTGCGCCTTGGTTTATACACACGCTTCTTGCGACCCTATTGACTATTTTGAATGAAACGCTTGATTGTTCGATGATCACGCTTCAGAAGCTTTGCAATTTTAAGAGTGCTGCATCCCTCTGCAAGATATCTCACTATTTTTGACTTTTCTGAGCCTGTCAAGTCCTTCTTTTGACCCATTTTGCCAAAGGAAAGGAAGTTGCCTAATAATTATGCACACCTGATATAGGGTGTTGATGTCATTAGACCACACCCCTTCTCATTACAGAGATGCACATCACCTAATATGCTTAATTGGTAGTAGGCTTTCGAGCCTATACAGCTTGGAGTAAGACAACATGCATAAAGAGGATGATGTGGTCAAAATACTCATTTGCCTAATAATTCTGCACTCCCTGTATATCGTTCCCCAGCACAACCAACATTATCACTTCTTCTTGCTTCCTCATCCTCATTCCTATCTTTATGGGAACCTTCTCCTACCTTCATTCCTTTATTATAGACCTATACTCTGGCAAAATATTTTAATCTCTTCCGGCTTCGTAAAGCTGTGAGATTCACCATCTTTTTCCAAGATCACCCTAGCAGGATATACCAATCTTGCCTTTAAATTAGCTTTAATCATTTTAGAGCAGTAAGGAGCCATTTCCCTACGCCTGTTTTGAGTTTCTATTGAAAAATCCTGAAATATTAAGATTTTGTGGGAGCCAATCATGAGATTGTTATTTTTACGGTATAATCTGAGGATATGGAATTTGTCTTGGAAATTCAGAAATTTAATGATTACTGCTCGCGGTCTTACCTGAGTATCTAGACTCCCTCTAGGAGGGCCTAATCTATGTGCTCTCTCTATCGGAATTCTTATATTTTCAATATTACTACAGAGTAATTTTGGGAGTTGTGTAGCAGCAAAATTTATCAGATCATGAAACTCTGCCGTTTCCGGTAACCCAACAACCCTCAGGTTGTTGCGCCGTGCCCTATCCCCAAGTTCTTCTAATTTAGCTTGTATTGAGAGAAGTCTAACCTCATGCGAGTTAGACATCTGATCCTGTGTTACTGCTCTATCTTCTAGATCTGAGACTCTCGATTCAATTTCATTCATACGAATTGTAAACTGCTTTATTTCGTTAGTAACTGTTGCCATTTCTTGTTTTAAAACTTCAAATTGTGGCATAACTAGCTCAGAGATCTGTTGGATTAATGAAGTGTTATCTAAAGAGCTCACAGCTAATTCATTCTGACTTTGCGTGTCTGAACTGCTTTCACTGGGCTTAGATTTTTTATCTTTAGTTTTAGGTGGCATGCTGGGTGAAGAGGGTTTAGAATGTGATATATATCTTTCCATATATTCGGTGAAAAAGTGAATCGTGACTATGACAAAATCTAACTAAGAGCTTAGTCCTAAGCGTGTTAATTAGTGCTAAGGATACCACAAAACCTTTGATTATAGGCTAATACCTACAAATTCTAAGAGAGCTTTAAAATAAGTGCAGCTCAACCAACAATATCAGACCAGCCTTCAAACCCGCTGGAATATATTAGACACAGTGAATGTGTTGTGATGTGTCTATATATAAATAGACAGTGAATCAAAAAATCATGATATGCTTACTTCAATACAGAGCCATCATGAATCAGCAAAGCATCACACAATACATATGTTAATCACAATATCCATGAAAATTAAATTCAAAAAGTGGAGAAAAAAAAAAAAGGGAATATAAACAAAGAGGTAATCACTTTGAAAAAGCAAAAAAGGCAAAAACACAAAAAATTAGTGAGCACACCACACAAAAACTATTCAATATTAACTCAGAATACTTATTTCCAATGCAGCATAGTCACAGTACTATTCAAATCTGAACCACTTTATGTATCAGAGATAATAAACTAAAAAGGTAAAAACCTTGCTAGCTGGCAACCTGTTTCTTATCGGTTCTTTTTTATCAGTTACCAGTAATATGCAGTATAATCATGGTATGCATAATAAATCTTTGTATGTAACTTAGTAGGGAGAGGCGTGAATCTATATAAATGCAACACATAAATTCTCCACTTTCCTTTCTCTTTATTTGTATACTGTGGGTAATGACCTTTTCTATTCCTTCCTCTCCAAACCTTTTTCCTTTTTTTTTTTTTAAGAAGGGATGTTCAGCATCAAAGTATAGTGTGGGGAGAGATGCCTCTGGGGATATATTTATTGATTTATATTGCCCAGTAATTTTTCAGGACAGTTTCCTAAGGGGAGATCTTATATTTAAACCCCTTATTGCAGCTGAACCTGCATGCGCTTAACCAATGTTACTGGCTACACTTAATAGATAAGATAGCTTTATCAATTACACATAATGGCCTCTGTTAAATCACATAATAGTATTAACATATATTGGCATAATCAGTATATCCTTGCTCCAAAGATTCTGCTGGTCTAAAGTTATAACCAAGATATTACAGCTCCTATAGCAATCAAGAGTTAGAGGGTTGTTCAAGCAAAACAAGAAAATTCCTTTAACAGTTCTATTCCTTTTGGGGTCTAGATGTATTTTCGATAGAGTAGGCAGTTTGAATGTTATGCCCGGGTTCTGTGTGAGATGACATTTCTTGATATCGATTTATACAGAAAGTACGTCCCCAAAACTCTTTAAATGGGCACAAACAACAGTTTTTCTGTGTTGGGGGCAAAAACTCTTATTTTCAGAAAGTCTCCACTTTCTCAAAGTTCATGCTGAAATTAATTTAATAGTCCCGGTTAGGACCTGACTGAGAGAAAGGGCAGGCCTGTTTTAACTCCAATTAGGGGGTAATTGTGCCCCTCCAGTCCAGATACTCCTGACTGTTAGTACGTTTAAATACAACTTTCAATAATCTGGTATAGATTTCTACCAGTAGTCTTACCGGACCGGGCAGCACAAACCATGCCCCAGCAACCGTGATCGCTCCGTTGTCCTCGAAGTCCGCTCACCAGCTGGTTACACTGATTCCACCGGTAGTTCCGGCGTGCAGGTACGCACTTCCTGTGCGATGTAGTCACCGTGACAGAGCCAACCCAGCTGCAGGATCCACAGGAAGATTGCCAGACGCGGTAGAATGGAAAGGGCCGCAGCTCCCGGACACCTCAGTGAATGCCGCCTCAGCCACCGCAGACTGGACTCCACTCCTCTCCTGGGCCTTTAGATAAGTATTCACAAAACCGGGTCCTTTAGGTTTTAAAGTGTGCTATAGTTGTGCTGTAGTTGTGCTGGTAGTAAGAACGCCTTCCAGGCGTCGTGACTCTGCACCAGAGTCGATCTGCAGGGATTTCTGTCGGCCTCTGCTATATGGGTTCCAAGCCAGGTGTATCTCGCCGGCCAAGGAACAAACGCAGGTGGGGTTTGATCGAAGTTGCCCTTCACATCAGAGCGCTGTGCTAGCACGCAGCCTGCTGCTAGCTCCTCCCCTTAGGCCCAAAAACCACTCTCTCTTCCTCTCTTTTGCTCTCTCTCTCCCCCCTCTCTTTTGCGCTCTCTCCCCCTCTCCCTTTTGCGCTCTCTCCCCCTCTCTTTTGTGCTCTCTCCCCCTCTCTTTTGCCCTCTCTCTCTCTCCCCCCTCTCTTTTGCTCTCTCTTTCTCCCCTCTCTTTTCCCCCTCTCTTTTGCTCTCTCTCCCCCCTCTCTTTTGATCTCTCTTTCCCCCCTCTCTTTTGCTCTCTCTCCCCTCTCTCTTTTGCTGTCTCTCTCCCTCTTTTGTTGTCTTTCTACCTATTTTGCTGTCTCTCTCCCTCTTTTGCTCTCTCTCTCCCTCTCTTTTGCTCTCTCTCTCCCCCCTCTCTTTTGTGCTCTCTCTCTCCCCCCTCTCTTTTGCGCTCTCTCCCCCTCTCCCTTTTACGCTCTCTCCCCCTCTCTTTTGTGCTCTCTCACTCCTCTCTTTTGCTCTCTCTTTCTCCCCTCTCTTTTGCTCTCTCTCTCCCCCCTCTCTTTTGCTCTCTCTTTCTCCCCTCTCTTTTCCCCCTCTCTTTTGCTCTCTCTCTCTCCCCCTCTCTTTTGCTCTCTCTCCCCCCCTCTCTTTTCCTGTCTCTCTCCCTCTTTTGTTGTCTTTCTCCCTCTTTTGCTGTCTCTCTCCCTCTCTTTTGCTCGCTCTCCCCGCTCTCTTTTGCTCTCTCTCTCTAACCCCCTCTTTTGCTCTCTCTTTCTCCCCTCTCTTTTGCTCTCTCTCTCCCCCTCCTCTCTTTTGCTGTCTCTCTCCCTATTTTGCTCTCTCTCTCCCCCCTCTCTTTTGCTCTCTCTCTTCCCCCTCTCCCTTTTGCGCTCTCTCCCCCCTCTCTTTTGCGCTCTCTCCCCCCTCTCTTTTGCGCTCTCTCCCCCCTCTCTTTTGCGCTCTCTCTCTCCCTCTCTTTTGTGCTCTCTCCCTCTCTTTTGTGCTCTCTCCACCCTCTCTTTTGTGCTCTCTCCACCCTCTCTTTTGTGCTCTCTCCACCCTCTCTTTTGTGTTCTCTCCACCCTCTCTTTTGTGCACTCTCCCCCCTCTCTTTTGTGCACTCTCCCCCCTCTCTTTTGTGCTCTCACCCCCCTCTCTTTTGTGCTCTCTCCCCCCTCTCTTTTGTGCTATCTCCCCCCTCTCCTTTGCTCACTCTCCCCAATCTCTTTTGCTCACTCTCCCCCCTCTCTTTATCCCCCTCTGCTTTTTAGAGCTCTCTGTCTTATGATTCACTCACTGACTGTGCACAGCCACACACCCGGCACCTGGCCCCGCCTAGTCCCGCCCGCGTCATGCTCGGGCCCGCCCGGCCCCGCCCATGTCACGACCGGCTACGCCTGGCCACGTCTGGCCCCGCCCACACCACGCCCGCCGGTCACTCCCACTCCACCACACGCGACGCCGGGGGAAGACAGTTAGAAGGCCAGGTGTGTTTGTCCTGGTGCGCAGTCTCTACTGCGCATGACGGCTTCAGACAAACACACTTGGCCTTTTATAATATAGGATGTTCATTTCTGGATTATTTTGAGTAACATTTCATCTAGCAGGAAAATCCTTAAAACCTGGACATTTCAGAATATTTGAGAACGGGACAATTGATGCTTTATAGTTCTGATGGACACAAGGCATAATGCAAAAGGAATCAACAAACTATGTGACACGCTAGCTGAAATAAAGCAGAACTCTAGTTCTTCATCAAAATCCCTTATCTATTATTGACGTTAGTGTTGTGGAGAACATCAGGATAAATTTGTCAATGTTTCAGATATTGACCCTTTAATTTTGTACCCACCAATTAATAATATGTATCTTTTTGCCATCCTTCTTCTTTGCTAATATGAGTTCAAGAATTTAATGTAAACCCAAGTTCCACCATGGAAGAGCTTCATAGATGTCTGCGAAGTAGAAGTGCTTTGAATCCAAAAGGCACTCTGTAGTTACAAATTATTAATAATAATATAAATTCATTATATTAAAATGGGAGGTCCAACTGCAAAGAATAAAACACTGACCAGCCAGGGCAAATTTTCAAAGTTGTCACCTTTTACAGGTTTGGAAAAGTCTTTAAAAATAACAATTATTTATAAATTACAAAATACTTCACTGAAAAGTAGCAATTAATGTTCTCCCCATAAATGGCTTATTTAGACTTCCTACTTCCAGCTAGGGATCTCAAAGGAAGTGAATCCACTCATTTGGTGTTGATATCATTTCCTGCCAAAAGGTCATCTCTTCCTGCGTAGAATCCATCCAGTCCACTAAGAAGCCATAACTACAACCTTACCCAAGTCCAAGTCTGATCACTCCAAGGAAATGATTGCTGAGTTTTTCATGATCCCAAACAGTCAACTTAACACATGCATCCTTGAGATCCTCTGTGTGGAAGGCATCATATACTATAGTGTGGTTGAAAACAGGGGTTGATTCCCTTTTAATGATATGTGTCTTCTGGTAGCTTTTTTTACTAGTGTCAGGTAGCACATAGCATTTGACAAAAGAGTCCACCCCAGATGGCCGTAGCTGTGATAAATCCTTGGTGTCTTTCACCCATATGTGGACCTCACCAAATGAAGGATGTTTTGGGCCTAGACTGCCTGGTGGAATATATTTAATAGATAGGTTCATAACACCTCAATGATCCACACCATTCATAGCAGACAGACTCCGTGGCTTTAGCGTGTACCAGTTGGGTTTTACGTTGCTTCAGTCCCAGCTTGTAAAGTCAATTTCCATCTCTCCAAGGAAGCTGTTCCTACCCAGGGGGTTATTGTGCCACACAGAAAGATTCAGTTTCTGGATCAGCAACACCATTTTGTCTATTTTGTACAGCAGGACTTCATTGTAAACAGGGTTTGTTGTCCTCCTTTTTACAGATGTTTTTCTCTTGCCCATTCTGGCCTTGTCTGGATGCAGATATGTCTTTACGTAGGGATCTGATAGCCCTTTCTTCTTGTCTACTATGGCCAGGTCCTTATACTGTGCCACGAAAATCTGAAACTTTCTTTCTTTTCGTCATAATCCAAAGAAAACTGGGCTGTTCCCTGGGCATCCACGCTGCCAAAATCCCCACTGTACACACTGAGCACACTGTTACTGACTGAGGAAACTGCATATCTGATGAGTTACTTCCACTGACCTGGGTCTTCCTATGCCTCCTCAGCTGGAAGCTAATTTCAGAAGCTGTGTCTGATTCAGTCTCAGATAGTAATGCTGGGCTAGATCTCCTGAGCTCATTCGCTCGCTCTGGCTCTAAAAGCTGATGTGTTACAGCTTGAGGTTTATTATATATCTCAGTGGTGGTATATATATTCACCATGCTTCTTGCATTGCCAAAGGCTAGTGAACTGTGAGGTGTTAATGGTTTCTGAATTTTCACTGGCTCCCAAGTAATTCTAAGTTTCAGTAGCTGTATTTTATCTCATATATCCCCCTTTTCGGTCAGTGTGTTCAATGATTTTCTTGTATTGTTCTTTATCAGAAGTAACTGTATCAATTAATATTTGGACTCTACTGAACAGGGACTTGCTAACTTGTGGTTTAGGTTCTGGTATAATGTGTTCTTCCACAAAACCTAACATCTCCGACTCAGGGACAGTTTCAAACTTTTCATCTTGAGGAGAGGAGGGAGAATCAACTTTCTTCTCCTGATGCACTGAAGGAGCTCTGATGGGTAGCTTCGACTTTCTTGAACCTCTACTAGTGCCACTGCTTTCCTCACTATGTGATGTGGTACCATTGTTTTCAGACACAGAAACACTTTTAAAAATAGATGAACCTTTACTCTTTCCATATGTAGATCTTGGTATCATTGAGGATGAACCTTTCTTGGTGGAGCAACATGGAATTGTTCATCTTTACTGGAAGATAAGAATGGTGCTCTGTGGCTGACATGCCTTAGTCTATATGGAAGTTCAGAAGTTCAGGAGAAACCTCTCCATTTTGACTTTTGTTGGATTGAACAGAACTAGAACTGCTGCTGCCGTGTTTATGGCTCTTGTGGATGTTTTGTCTCTACTACATCCTGGTTGGAAGTGCCTTTCATACTGGCTGAATTGTCTGCCCCCTTCTCCCAAAATTTCTTCAGTGACATGAACTGGTCTTTATCTAGCATGGCATCTTGCTCAGTCAATTTGTCTTTTATATATTGCACTGTGAAATTGGAACTTGATCTAAGATCTTTATCAAAATCTGCTTCTGGCGAGGATAAACCTGAGCGTCCAGGTGCTTCTAATTTCTTTGCATTGTTGTCTGACTGATCCAGCTGCAATCCTGTTTCGGGCCAAGAAAGCCCTTTGATTGATTTTCAATGTACAGGAATCTTACTTGGGCTTTTTACTGAAGTATTTTCTAGTGTGAAATTCTGGTCTCTGTTGTCACCACTGACTGGTGAATTTGTTGGTATATCTGGCAGAATTGTTTGCCCCACTTGACCAGATGATTTTGATGTCAAAGAAGCCTGTGATGGGGTTAAACCAATTCCAGTGTTTACTGATGATACATCACTTATACTGGATATCTTCTCAAATGCAGGCAGGAAAGGAGGAATATCCTTTTGTACAGATGCATCAAAAAGTATTTCTTCATATTCTTTATCATCATTAACTCTTTCAGTTCTTTGGTTAACCTGACATTCTGCAAATGCTGGTATGCCGCGTCTCTCTTGCTTACTGTCACAGGCTCTTCCATTACTCAGGTATTGTGTTTGGACCTTTTTCTTCCTTATTGATGCTCGGGGAAGATCTGAACCATGAAGGTCTTCCTGAAACCATTGAGACTTCACTTCATGAAACCATTCACCAGTTACAATTTTTTTCTTCTTTTCATCTTTTATAGATCCTTGCAGGTGTCTGATTCTATCACCATCCTTCTTCTGCAATTCTTCATCTCTCTGAAGCACCTTCATGAGCTTGTTATATTCCTCCTGTTAAAAAAACTGAGGTCCAGCATGGTTCCTGCACTGTTCTTCATTTTGAAAGCTACTGTACCAATCACTTACTATTGAACGACAAATCTGCATTCATTGAAAGTCTGTTTTTATGTTATGTCTTGAAAGGTAACGTCTCTTTAAGGTTCTCTGTTAGTGAGTGCTCAGCATGCGGAACTTTGGTTGTTTCATAATGTCAATTTAGTTACTAGCAGGCAATGAAGGATAATTTCCATCCACTATTCCCAGTGCTTGTACAGTATATCCAGATGATGTGAGCAGACTACACTGGTCCCCATTGTACTGGAGGGTTGAGGTATGGGAGAAGACTTTTCATTTCTTCTGAGCTATACCCTCTTCCTTTGGAAATGCAGCCTGATATGTAAACTGGTTTGGCTTCACCATTTCATTATGGAAAACATAACACTGATCCTCCGCCTGCATCTCCTGCTTTCTTTAGCATATGGATGACGAATGTAGCTTGTTCCAATCAAATGTAGCTTCCTCAAATCATTGCGTGCCTCACAAACTGTAGGTATAAGGGTGTATATATATATATATATATATATATATACACACACAGCACTGTGCAAAAGTTTTAGGCAGCAAAATCTAAATCAAATTAATAATTGGTTTGACCACCCTTTGCTTTCAAAAAACATACATTCTCCTAGATACACTTCTAAATCATGAAAGTTTAATTTTGACTTTACTGGTCCTTTAAGGAAAAAAAAGTGTAAGCTTGTTTCACTACCCTACTCCAGATTTCCAACTTGCTAAACCCTGCAAGCAGTAATTAAAGGCAAATGGACTCTGATAAAGCAGAGGCATGTAGAGAAAAATGTGAAGTCTGATGGGTCCTTTGCAATCTCAGTCAGAGTCTCCCCAGGATCAAAAGATTGACATGCTACATACTGAGTAAAAAAGTCCCATGTATCCTCTAATCTATCCCTCTTGTACTGTAGAGCATACAATGGTGTTCAGTTTTTCGAGAGTAGCACATATGGTTTGTAAATCTCTGCCATAGTGGTACCCAACTCCACTCACCACCACCTGGTCACTGCCCAGGGTGTCCACAGCACTACTTAATAGTTTTGCTGCCACTGGAATCCAATGTGATAAGGGATGCAGAGGGGTCTTTCTGATCCATTAACTCTTTAGTTGCTAAGTTGTGGCTCCTCTGCTGTACTGTCTTAAATGGTTGCTGAGGTAGAAGCAGGGGCCATGTCCAGGTTGTACAACCCCTCTTTGGATGCCTGTGACAAACCCTCTATAGCTGGTGCATACTTGACATTACCAGAACAGCTTTGGGATGTTGACTTCATTGTCTTAGATATCCTAGGTTACAATATTATATAATACTATCTCAGCAGTAACATTCAGCATATTATATATTTACGTAACAATATTTCCAAAGCTCTGACCAGTTAAACTCTATATACACATTGAATATATTTATACAGGAAATAGTATATTGATTATGACCCAATATGTATGTCTAGTTGTTACAATATTCCTATAAATTAATCTTAACTCAAAATGAATCGCTTAATAAATATCACACAGGGATTATACTAAAATAATTTATAAATAGTCAGAAGGTTTAATCAATTCAATGTATATAGCTAATTTAAAAATGTTTGTATTCACCTATGTTCAAATCTTAGCTTAAATCCCACAATCTAATGGGATTTCCAGGGAAATATAATTCACTATTTTCAACCCAATATAATCTAATACACTTCACTTAAACCCAGAGATTGTTACACAATACTACCAATTCAACATATACCAATTAATCTAGCATGAAATAACTTCCTATTTAGCCACAATAAAACAAATTCTGAAATATATCATAATAACTACAAATAACTTATGGCATTAAAATACATAAATCGGCTAGATAGTTGTGCGTTAAGGTAAAAAAGCAGCGTTAACAGGTCCTAACACTGCTTTTTTTACTACCGCTGCTATTACGAGTCTTGCAGGTATAGGTGTATAGCACAATTGTTTGGCCTTACCGCAAACTGACTTACGTAAACTTTGTAAACCCTTTTTCATTCTAAAGTCAGTAGCATAAAACTCATAACTAAAGTGCTAAAAAGTACACTAACAACCTTAAACTACCTATTAACCCCTAAACCTAGGCCCTCCAGCATCGCAAACACTAAAATAAAATTTGTAACCCCTAATCTGCCACTCTGGACATCGCCGAAACTAGAATAAACATATTAACCCCTAAACCGCCACACTCCCGCCTCGCAAACACTAGTTAAATAATATTAACCCCTAATCTTCCTCCCCTAACATCACCGCCACCTACATTATATTTATTAACCCCTAATCTGCCATCCCCAATGTCGCCGCAACCTACTTACACTTATTAACCCCTAATCTGCCGCCCCCAACGTCGCCGCCACTATATTACATTTATTAACCCCTAAACCTAAGTCTAACCCTAACACCCCCTAACTTAAATATAATTAAAATAAAGCTAAATAAAATTTCTATCATTAACTACCTTATTCCTATTTAAAACTAAATACTTACCTATAAAATAAACCCTAAGCTAGATACAATATAACTAATAGTTACATGGTAGCTAGCTTAGGGTTCATTTTTATTGTACATGCAAATTTGTATTCATTTTAAATAGGTAGAATAGTTATTAAATAGTTATTAACTATTTAATAACTACCTAGCTAAAATAAATACAAATTTACCTGTAAAATAAAACCTAACTTAAGTTACAATAACACCTAACCTTACACTATAATTAAATAAATTACCTACATTAAATACAATTAAATTAATTAATTTAAATTAGCTAAATCACAAAAAAATACAAACAATAAATTACAGAAAATAAAAAACAACAGATCTTTAAACGAATAACATCTAATCTAATAGCCCTATCAAAATAAAAAAGCCCCCCCAAAATAAAATAAAAAAACCTAGCCTAAACTAAACTACCAATAGCCCTTAAAAGGGCCTTCTGTGGGGCATTGCCCCAAAGAAATCAGCTCTTTTTCCTGTAAAAAAAAATACAAACACCCCCCCAACAGTAAAACCCACCACCCACACAACCAACCCCCCAAATAAAATGCTAACTAAAGAAAATAATCTCCCCATTGCCCTGAAAAGGGCATTTGGATGGGCATTGCCTTAAAAGGGCATTTAGCTCTATTGCAGGCCCAAAGCCACAACCTAAAAAATAAGCCCACCCAATACACCCTTAAAAAAATCCTAACACTAACCCCCGAAGATTCACTTACCGGGAGAAGTCTTCATCCAAGCGGCAAGATGTCCTCAACAAAGCCGGAAGAAGTGGTCCTCCAGACGGGCAGAAGTGGTCCTCCAGACGGGCAGAAGTCTTCATCCAGACGGCATCTTCTATCTTCATCCTTCCGGCGCGGAGCGGGTCCATCTTCAAGACATCCTACACGGAGTATCCTCTTCTTCTGACGGACTAACTACGAATGAAGGTACCTTTAAATGACGTCATCCAAGATGGCGTCCCTTAGATTCTGATTGGCTGATAGAATTCTATCAGCCAATCGGAATAAAGGGAGAAAAATCTTATTTGCTGATGCAATCAGAATTAAGGTAGAAAAATTCCTATTGGCTGATTGGAACAGCCAATAGAATGCAAGCTCAATCCTATTGCCTGATTGGATCAGCCAATAGGATTTTTTCTACCTTAATTCCGATTAATTCTATCAGCCAATTGGAATCTAAGGGACGCCATCTTGGACGACGTCACTTAAAGAGATATTCATTCAGCAAGAAGATTTTATTGGAAGAGGATGCTCCGCGTCGGATGTCTTGAAGATGGGCCTGCTCTGCACCGGAAAGGATGAAGATAGAAGATGCCGTCTGGATGAAGACTTCTGCCCGTCTGGAGGACCACTTCTGCCCATCTGGAAGACCACTTCTGCCGGCTTTGTTGAGGACATATTGCCGCTTGGATGAAGACTTCTACCGGTAAGTGAATCTTTGGGGGTTAGTGTTAGGATTTTTTTTAAGGGTGTATTGGGTGGGTTTATTTTTTAGGTTAGGACTTTGGGCCTGCAATAGAGCTAAATGCGCTTTTAAGGGCAATGCCCATCCAAATGCCCTTTTCAGGGCAATGGGGATCTTAGTTTTTTTAAGTTAGTATTTTATTTGGGGGGTTGGTTGTATTTTTTTTTACAGGAAAAAGAGCTGATTTCTTTGGGGCAATGCCCCACAAAAGGCCCTTTTAAGGGCTATTGGTATTTTAGGCTAGGGTTTTTTTTTATTTTGGGGGGGCTTTTTTATTTTGATAAGGTGTAATGTAGGTGTAATTAGTTTAAATATTTGTAATTTGTTTTTTATTTTCTGTAATTTAGTGGGTTTTTTTGTGATTTAGCTAATTTAATTTATTTAATTGTATTTAATGTAGGTGATTTATTTAATTGCAGTGTAGTGTTAGGTGTTATTGTAACTTAGGTTAGGTTTTATTTTACAGGTAAATTTGTATTTATTTTAGCTAGGTAGTTTTTAAATAGTTAATAACTATTTAATAACTATTCTACCTAGTTAAAATAAATACAATGTTCTTTATGCAAATAGAAACCTTATAGGACCTGAGAATAATCCCAAGGACAACAGACTAGCTCTCAGAGGTAGTACGCTAAGGGAGGAGTTGTTTGTGGTGGCCTTGTCTGCTCTGCACTGCAATGAATCAAAGATCAATGTCCCAAAGCACTGAACTGCCATCAGACATTGACAATTAAACCAGTGCTTAATAAGCTATAGTGACCCAATACATTAGAAGAAGGCACAAATAGTTTAGGGATCTCACACTAAATAAAAGATGTATCCCTTGAGGCAAAGCTCACAATGCTGCTTGCAAGAATGGCTGCCGCACAGAAGTTCATCACTATATGTCAATATTTTAATTTAATTATTTATCTTACCTATTACTGCCTTTGCTGCCTGCCCCTGTAAAACAACTTTTTTTTTTTTTTGTAAGATGTCACAGACCAGCCCAAATGTCCGATGTAAAGGGGCACCCACTCCTGAATATAAACCAGACACCACAGTTTTACTGAAATACGCTTTTTGTTGATCCTTAAGATGTAGTGATTTTTTTGAGCTGGTCACTAGGACCACCTAAATAAGGTGGTACTGGCTGCAGTCAGTATAACAGATGCTACACTAAGATTGCTATAGTTGCTTTTTTTGTATAGCAGTTTCATTTTAGCAGTTCAGTTGAGGAATAGTCGAAATGATTCAAAAAGCTGTGTGTTGCTATTAGCAATGTAATATGCCATGTGGTCAATAATGTAATGAACTGACATTTATAATGTGATCACAATGCCAATGCTATTTCATCAAGAAAGCTAAGAGTGCTCAGAGCTCCCTACTTGTGTTTTCCATATCTCAAATGAGATTTTGTGAACCCATAAATCATTTCCCAGCTTTTGACTGTGATAATATTAGCTTTAATGAAAATATTGTTGTCATTAAATGTATTGTATAAAGTCATAGATTATGAGGAAAAAATGTATGTAATAGAAAAAAAAATAAGAATAAGCATGCAATAAAACAGAAAAAATAGCATTCAAAAATGATTTGTTTACTTTTATGTAAAGGTAAGTTTTCTTCATGAATTACTGTTTCTTTTTTTAAGGTTTATCAAAATCCCTCGGGCTTATTGAAGGCTATGGTGGTCGGGGAAAAGGGGGACTTCCAGCAACACTTTCTCCTGATGAAGAAGAGAAAGCCAAAGGACCACATGAAAAGTATGGCTACAATTCCTACCTCAGTGAGAAGATTTCACTGGATCGGTCAATTCCAGACTATAGACCAACTAAGTAAGTATTTCAGTGATAGCAAGGATAACAGATTGTTAGAATGACATGGAAGCATAGAAGTTAAAAATAATTAAAGGGATTGTAAATTCAGAATTAGACTTTCATAATTCAGATAGAGCATGCAATTATTAAACAACTTTCCAGCTTACTTCTATTATCAAATCTGCATTGTGCTTTTTTGGTGACCTTTGTTGAAAAGCTTATCTAGGATCAGGAGCAGCAATGTACTACTGAGAGCTAGCTGATGATTGGTGGCTGCACATATATGCTGCTTGTCAATTGCTCACCCAATGGCCCTTAATTATTAAAGGTCTTGCAGACCTGATCCGACACTGCGGATCAGGTCCGCAAGACCTCGCTAAATGCGGAGAGCAATACGCTCTCCGCATTTAACATTGCACCAGCAGCTCACAAGAGCTGCTAGTGCATTGCCGCCCTCTGCTGACTCGTGGCCAATTGACCGCCAGCAGGAAGCTGTCAATCAACCCAATCGTACTCGAGCAGGCGGACAGGGTTATGGAGCAGCGGCCTTTAGACCGCTGCTTCATAACTGGTGTTTCTGGCGAGCCTGCAGGCTTGCCAGAAACACGGGGCCTCAAGCTCTATTCGGAGCTTGATAGATAGGCCCCAATATGTTTAGCTAACTCAAAGTAGTGCATTGCTGCTGCTTAAACAAAGGATTGAAGAGAGTAAAACAATTTAATACTAGAAGTCAATTGGAAATTATTTTGTTAAAATTGTATGTTCTATCTAAATCATGAAAGAAACATTTTGGGTTTCATTTCCCTTTAAAATGTAGTTACTCATACACACCTAACCAAGCTAATTCATTTTGAATTTGATTAAAATAAAACTATTTTTATTTCTTTAAATTATTTCTTACTGTTGAGTTTTGGATTCTCTTGGATTTCATGTTATTTAAAATAAAGCAATTAGTACGGCAACCTTTAAATTACATTTGTTAACCTTAAATAAGAAGAAGGGTCAGTCTTAATTTTGACAGTGAGCCTGTCCATCTTCAATACAGGTTGGATATGTCACTATCAAGTTAGAATTATCTCTTTCAAGATTATGACTATAAATGAATCCTAGAGTAGGCCTAGAATGTTGTGAGGAACAAAAAAAAATTGGACCTGTTGCTTGTGGTCACAGGTTGCAGAAAAAATATCCTTCATCTGGACTTTAGATACGATTTTAATGGTTATTAAGGTTTTCATTTTTAAATTAAGTACATTATTTCTTTTTTATAATTTTAGGGGGCTTAGGCATTGGGTTTTTGCAATGGGAGTTTGCAAAGTGAGTTTTAAAATGTAGTTGTGGGAGATTGCATTGGAGTAATGATCATGAGGGAGATGTTTGATAATAGTGTTGTACAGGGGGTTCATGTTTTGTTTGTTTAGAGTTAAGGGTAAGATTTTGCATTGCTAAAATCACAGTTAGTTTACTATCAGTGGGAGGGCAGTCCAGCTACAGTTGCAAGAAAAAGTTTGTGAACCCTGTGGAATTACCTTGATTTCTTCATTATTTACTCATAAAATATGGTCCAATCTTTGTCAGAATTATAGCAAAACACAATGTGACTAAACTATTAACACACAAACAGTTGTGCTTTTCATATTTTGTATTAAAGACATTGAATAATGATTCATAATGCAGACTGGAAAAATTAAGTGAACCTCTGTGTAAGCTACTTCTCCAAAAGCTATTTGGAGTAAATTACCCATTCCTTTAACCCATGAATGACCAGTGATGTACTCTTTATGTCGCTGGTCCTTCTATGAGGGTGCCATTTTGAATAGCGCAGTCTTGGTGCCGGCGACGAGACCACTATTTTAGCAAGACATCCAGATGGAGGGAGTAATAATGGCATGCTATTATAGGCAGACAATCCCTTAACAACCAGCGACGTACAGGGTATGTTAAAGATAAGACATAGAAAGTCTAGTTACTGACAAATCTGGTCTTCTCAAGAACGATTGATTAATATGAACTATGCCTTGATACCTTGGTACTGCTATGGGGACTAGGTTTGCGCTCAGCTATGCTAATTTGTTTATGGGCATGTGGGAATCTTTTATAACAACCAGAGCACATCTGGGCGCAAACCTAGTCATATACAAAAGATATATAGATGATGTATTCATTATCTGGAAAGGTACCTCAGAATCATTGGATCAGTTGTTTGAAGAAATGAATACAAATGACATGAATATTAAATTTACTAAAGAAATTAGTCAAAGTAGACTGTCTTTTTTAGATTTAGAGATTTTTGTTGAAAATAGTAAAATTAAGACTAAAACCTTTTTTAAACCGGTAGACAGTAATAATTTTATTCATTCTAGCAGCTGTCATCTTCCATTATGGAAACATAATATTCCAAAAAGCCAAATGTTGAGAGTAAGAAAAAATTGCACTGAGGATGAGGATTATAAAAACCAGGCAGCTATCCTAAAAACAAAATTTGTAGAAAGAGGATATAATGAACAAATAATAGAATCCACTATACAACAAGTTAGCACTACAAGTAGGAATAGTCTTTTAACTAGTAAGAAAAAGGAAACCCCTAAAGAAAATAATAACATTCTAAATATTCCCTTCATCTCTAAATATAGTAGCAATCATAAATTAACAGATTTTTTTTAATAAGCACTGGCATTTGCTTAAACAAGATAAGATCTTGGGACCTTTATTTTCAGAAAAAACGAAATTTGTTTATAGAAAAGAAAATAATTTAAAGAACAAATTGGCCCCCACGATTAGGAAGAAAAAAACTAAACTTGATAAAGATCTAATGGGTAATAATTTGAAAGGTTTTTGCCCATGCCTCATCTGTAAGGCTTGCAGACATTCTTAGAAAAATAAATCTGTAACTTCTAACACAAATAAAAAAGAGTTTAAGATTTACGAATGTATTAGATGTACGGATAAAGATGTTATATATGTTTTTGAATGCAAATGTGGGATGCAATATGTAGGGGAGTCTGAAAGACCACTAAGAGAAAGAATAAGGGAACACATCCTGTCAATTGAAAATATGGATAAAGAAAGGAGCATAGACTTACCAGTGCCAAAACATTTTAAGGAATGTAATGGAGGGAATTTGAAATATTTTAATTATATAGGGATAGCCAAACTAAAGAAACAAATAAGAGGAGGAGACAAATATAAACAATTACTGCAATTAGAAAGTAAGTGGATATTTAATCTGGATACCTTGAATCCTCTTGGTTTGAACTTGGAATTTGATCTAAATAGCTTTTTTTTAACTAAGACACATAACATTTCTAATCAAATTCAGTTTTTCTATCTATAAGCTTTTACAATTTTAAATAAGGAAATTTTATGCAAAGATAAGATTTTTGACATATTTCATTTTTTGATATATCTATTTATTATCTATTTACCCATTCCATGAATTTTATTAATTTTAATATTTTTTTTTATATATATTTTTAATAGATGGTGATATATCTATTAATTTTTCTCCCATTTCATGAATTTCATTTTTTCCTACTCCACGGATTTTTTATGGATTTTTTATATTTAAAATTTTTATAGAGTACTTTTAGAAAGGATACAAATATTAACCTTATTATGTTTGGTACAGATTAATGAATTTATTTATTGTGCAAGAGTAGAATGGAGGTGGACCTATTTCTGCGATATATGGGGCAAAAAGATAAACATATATGATTGAATTAATGTGTATAACCCTTTTGAACAGATATTATTTATTTATTTATTTTGTTATAAAGGAAATATTGAAAAATAGTGGGCATCTGTAGTGTACACCGATTGTTAAGAAATGAGGTCTGATATGCTGACAAATAAATACACAATTAATGTTCTTTGTGAAGCTAGGACCACCCCAAAGCAGAGTTTAAAAGGATTATCAACAGCCATTACTCAAGGAGCAGCTTTACAAAATAAGATTTCAAATACAATTATATTACTGGTTAGACATTTAATTTTAAAAAATTGGAAGTCCAAAAAGATGCCAGGTTTTTCAGTATTCATTAAAACGGTTCAGATGCAGATAATTTTTTAATCTTTCCATCTCAGAGAGGCAAATGAACGAGGAATTAAAAAGTTCTTATTGGGATAGTTACCAATAATCAAGATATCTTCGGAAGATATACAAAAGACTATACTATACCCATTCTTAAGTTCTGAATGTTTTTATGATCTGGTTTTGTTAGGTGACTTTCCACCCGAGTGGGTTTCAAGTTATAGGTAGATAAATCCAAATAGTTATGAGAAGGATAGTAAGGAAATGGTTATGATAGGTAACCTAGTAGTGTGGGGAACGCCAGCGGGATGGGGTGGAGAGCAGGAGTTGGAGTGCTTTTTTTTTTTTTCCTTTCTCCTTCCCCGTCTTTTTCCCTCTTTTCTCCTTTTTTATCCCCATGTATAAAATGTGCTGCCAAGGCTAAAAGAAGATTTAATTGTTGGTATGATTTTTTATGCCAGAATGGATAATGTGGATAAATGATGTATATATATCATGTCATTTTTGCAGGTTGAATATTGTATCCACCAATTTTGTTTTGGACTGTTGAAGACATATTATGTTTTCATCTTGTGTGGTGTTTTTTCTTTGTAACATGTCTAAATTGTAAGATTGTTTTCATGGCAGCATCAAATAAAATAAATATATAAAAAAAAAAAAACAGCCATTACTCCGTATCAGGCTTGAGAAAGGCTCCACGGAGCTGAAACGCGTTGCCGCTACAGTATTGGCTGGTTTGTTCTGGTGACATTATCCCGCATTGGTGGGCGTGCAAATAGGACTGCATGGCTTTTGAGGACGCACAGTGTGAGGAGCTGGACACGGCTCTCTAAAGGATTGTAAACTGCCCGGTTTAAACAGGTTTTGTGCTTTGGATACTAAAGGTTTCATATACGGACAACACCACCTTGGAATCTTTGGCAAAAGGTATAAAATTTCAATCAGTACTGTGGACATAATAGTGAAACGGATTACAAAGACGGTTTATGTCCAAATAAAGGCTATAAGGAGTCTTTGGGACTGTTTCTTGCCTTATTAGCTTGCCACACAAGCTTTTAGTTATAACGACGTTTTTTAAGAAGTATTTTAAGAAGTTATTACATCTCCCTACAAGGGAAATAGTAGGGTTAGGAGATTGTGTGTAATACAATATCTGTATATAAGAGTACGCATAGAGTTTTTTTATATTCATTATAAATAAATCATATGTGATTTTAATATGTGTTACTCATTGATTCAATACATTCTTTTATATTACCTATTAATTGTTTTTATAAACTTTTGCTTGTTTGTACCTTATATCACAGCTGGTCTATATTGCTGTGGTTATTTTTATAGCCACTTTTTTTGTCGAATTATCAAAAATATATGGATTAGAGACTACTCATTATTTATATATAATTAATTTTTAATCTTTACATTTTAAGCCATTATAACTAGCATTTTGGGGTTTCACATTGTCTGATTTTTTCTTTGTGTTAAAAAAATTCCCAGCTCCGCAGAGGCTGTCTTAGCACCACGGTCATACAAATAGTCGGCTTTTTCTTGTTGGATCAGGCGGTCGAACATTAGGAGTGTTGAATTCCAACGTGTCGGGCTGTCGCAAATCAAGCGCCTCACTGGCATGTTGTTTCGCCACTGGATATCTGAAAAGTGCGCCATGGCCGTGTAGGAACTCCTGAAATGGCCACACACCTCCTGGCCTGCTTCAGGACATCCTGTAAGCCTGGGTACTTATGCACAAAGCGTTGTACGATCAGATTACACACATGTACCATGCACGGCACATGTTTCAACTTGCCCAATTTCAATGCCGCCAGCAAATTTCTTCCATTGTCACTAACCACTTTGCCGATCTCCAGTTGGTGCAGAGTCAGCCACTGATCCACCTGTGCGTTCAGGGCAGACAGGAGTGCTAGTCCGACTCTCTGCTTTCAGGCAAGTCAACCCCAAGACGGCGTGACACTGCCGTATCCTGGATGTGGAATAGTACCTGGGGAGCTGGGGGTGTGTGGTTGATGTGGAGCAAGACGCAGCAGCAGAAGAGGACTCAGCCGAGGAGGTTATGGAAGAGGATGGAGTAGGAGGAGTAGAGGAGATGGCAGCAGGCCTTCCTGCAAGTCGTGGCGGTGTCACCATCTCCTCTGCAGAGCCACGCATTCCATGCTTGTCAGCCGTCAGCAGGTTTACCCAATTCACAGTGTAGGTGATATACCTGTTAGAAAAGAAAGGTAGAAAGGTGCGCTAGGCCAAACTGATAACCATACACCCCCTTAAAAGACAAAATCCCTGCAGTTGTCTAAAATGAAGTGAAGGATAAAATAGTAATAAGGGAGGCGCTCAAAGCCAAAGGTATCAACACTAAAACAAATTTAATAAAAACATATAAGTAAACAGTGGTACATATATAAAGGGACGTCTCCCCAGACTTAATTAAATATATAATCCTAAAAAGTCTAAAATGACTGATAAAACTTCCACAGGTCTAAAAAACAATCATTAATAATCAGCAGTTCTTATGTAGTCCGTTGCGATTAGTACAAATGTTAATGTCTTTTCTCCATATAAAACCGAATCAGTAGTCAGTGTTCCGTTATTTAAAAATACCACCAAGCTGCCATAAAGAGTAAAGCCGTAGCTGCCAAATATAGTGTCTAGAAAAAGTAAATTCGAAATCCAAAGCTCTCTTACTGTGTAAGATATCTCTATGTCAAAACCATTAAGCCGTGTACTTTACCAGATATTGATTCGTCAGGTGAAGGTCTTTCCCCCTCGCCCGGTTCTCACCTCGAGCGGGGCTGACTGCAACTTTTGGCGTCTGACGTCACAGAAAGGTGTTCCGGCTAGAGGAAGAGGCCGATTCCTGCGCTCCCTTCTATGCGCTGTGATCACGGTCCTCTTTGATGAGCCCTGCACTTAGTGCTGATAGCACGCAGGGGACTGGATAACAGGGTGATGTGATAGATATCCAAAACTGTATTCCCAAACACAGAGGCTTTGCTCCTTGTGAGAAAGAAAATGTCCCAAAAGTATAACCCGGGTTATTAAATGAGATTCCAAAGATATGATTAGTTGTCAAAAAGGTGATAACAACAACACTGCCAACACATACGACGCGTTTCGCCCTCCTATGGGCTTTATCAAGATAGTGGTGGTAAGTGTGAGTGACCTTATTTAAAGGGATAATTTTCAGTCTGATTGGTGGTGGTTTTGATTGGCAAATTAACAAGTTAACTTAAGGTGGTATTTGGCTTTAATGACAGTTTCTTTTTTAAGGTGGTATTTCTCTCTTCTTATCCTTAAATGAAATTGAACAATCTTACTCATAAAAAGGTACTTTCAGTTGTGGACCTTAATTATTTTAAATTATATTTCTAAATGATATCTCCAGAGCAAAAAATTAAATGTGTATAGTCAATATTTTAATCATTAAACATGATATGTTTATTACAGATTGGATCACATACCTAATAATTATCTAACAAACTCTAAATAATGTGTATACCATAGAGTGTGCTAACAGATTAAATAACTTAAGTCCCATAGTAAAGTGCATAGTAGTGCTTAATCTTAAAAGTGAATATAAAGAACTTAAAACCGTATAGTGTTTTAATAGGATAACCCAAAAGATTCTTTTATCCTTCAAATAAAAAGGGGGAAAGATCTAATTCAGAGTTTAATCCTTTTGGGTATAAGGTGTCGTATTTGTAAATATATTCTGCTTCCCTTATGAGGAGGGTTTTTTCAATATTACCACCTCTCCATTGATTATTTATTTTAAGAATACCCCAATATTTTAAATCCCTAGTGTTACCCTGGTGAACTTCCTTAAAGTGCCTATATAAATGTGTGTCTACTTTCTCTTTTTCTATACAAAGAAGGTGTTCTCTTATTCTATGCCGGAGACTCCTCTTGGTTTCTCCGAAATAGAATAAGTTACATGTGCATTTTAGTACATATATAACATTCTTATGGGTGCATCTAATAATTCCCTTTATAGTAATATCTTCACCCAAACCATTAAGTTTTAAACTTTTCAATTTCGAACTATGTGTGCATGCTTTACATGTGTAGCAGGGAAAGAAACCTGCTACACTTCTACCCTCCAAATCGAATTGTTTATTAACTTTTATCTTCTTTCGTATTTCGCTAGGGGCCAAAATTGTTTTAAAATTTCTTGCTCTCTTAAAAATAAAAGTCGGATTATCCGCCAACTGACTCCCTATGATGTTATCCTCTTTTAATAAGTGCCAATTCCTTTTAATGATTTTTTTAATCAAATAATGGTCTGCTTTGTAGTCCGTTACAAAGGGAACATTCATTTTGTCTCCTCTAATAATTTCCTTTGTTTTATAATTTAAAAGGTCATCCCTATTTATTGTTTGTGCTTTTTTTATTGCCCCTGTAATATTTTCCTCCTTATAACCCTTTACAGTGAATTTGTCTGCTAGAACCACTACCTGTCTTTCAAAGTCCTCAATACATGAACAGTTTTTCCTTATACGTAAGCTTTGGCCGAAAGGAATATTGTCCTTCCATAGCTTCAGGTGGCAACTATCAGCATGTAGCAGACTGTTGCAATCCACCTCTTTAAAATGAGTTTGTGTTTCCAATTTTTGATTTATTACCATAATTTCTAGGTCTAAAAACACCACTCGTTCCCTACTATAATTACTCACAAACTTGAGACCATTGATATTGTTATTCATCTCTTCAAAGAGTTCTAACAATTCTTGCTCAAGTCCCTTCCATATAATAAAAAGGTCATCTACATAACGCTTATAGAGTACGAGGCTTGCACCGAGATCTCTGCTATTAAAGAATTCCTCTTCCCAAACACCCATAAAGAGGTTGGCATAACTCGGTGCAAACCTTGTACCCATCGCGGTCCCTTCTATCTGCAGGAAGAATTTATTATCAAAAGAAAGTAATTATGCTCTAATATGTACTTTATATTGTTTAAGATAAATTTTCTTTGTTCTTCCTTCATGTTCGAATCCTGTTCTAGATAGTGTCTAACAGCTTGAATGCCTTGTTCGTGCTTAATTATGGTATATAATGACGACACATCACATGTCGCCATTATCATGTCACTACTCCATTCTATCAGTTTTAAACAATTCAGCACTTGGGTGGAGTCTTTAAGATACGAATCCAATTTGGACACATAAGGCTGAAGGAATTTGTCGATATATTGGGACACATTTGCTGTTACGGAATTAATCCCAGACACTATCGGTCTTCCCAGGGGGTTTATTAGACACTTATGGACCTTCGGTAAAAAGTAAAAAATAGGGATTCTTGGGTGGTCCAATGTTAAATATGAAAACTCTATCATTCAAGATACCTTTTTTATTACCTTCTATTAACATTTTATCAATAATTGTTTTATATCTTTTGGTTGGGTCACTAGTTAACACTCTATATGTCTTTTCGTCGTTGAGGAGTCTATAGGCTTCTGTCATATACTTCGTGGTATCCATTACCACTACCCCTCCACCCTTGTCTGCCCGCTTTATGGTGATTTGGTTATTGGTTTGTAACTCACTTAAAATCTCTCTTTCTTTTTTGCTTATGTTCTGTTTCTTTAATTTAGGGAGATTACATTTCCTAATCTCATTAGTTACTATCTTTTCAAATGTTTCCAAAAAATTGCCTTTGGTAAAGGTGGGGTTAAATTTTGACTTTTGACTTTAATTTCAGATTAGTGTGTTGAAAATTATCTTTTAATTCATGATCACTAATTGCCTGTTTCTCTAAAGGGGTTTTCATAAAGAATCTTTTGAACAACTAGAAGGAATGAAGGAAGATAGGGAATTTAAAGAGAAACAAAAGGTGATCATCAACAAATTAGACAATTTAAACAAAGATCTGTTAAAGTCTAAATGGGGCAAAATGGAGAGGGATGTTAAGGAAAGTAATGAAAAAACAGAAGCCAGTAATGAACAAGTAAATACCAGTAACAAAACCAATACAAGGGTACAGGGCACACATACACACAAAAATAAATCTAATGATGACTCTAAGACCAGACCTTGTTATCTCCATATCAGGAGAGAAATTTTCAAGAAAGGAATAATGGTAATAATCATAACCATAGTAGAGATAACTATAGAAACAACTATTATAATAGAGGTTATCATAACAACTATAATAACTATGGGTATAATCAACACCATAATAGGCACTATTCCCAACAGAGACATAACTATAATGATTACAACAATTTTAATCATAGAGATTATTATTCAAGGCAGAATGAATGGGAATATCCCAGGAGGAGAAACACCGTGAGACACGAAAACTTTAGGCAAGAAAATTATAGACATGATTATAAGGAGAATGAAACACCAACATATAATAGATTTGCCCCTTTAAGGGTCGAACCCACTACCACTAAAACTCTAACTACTGAAGAGAAATCTTTTTTAGATTACAGCCCTCCAAGAGAGGGCACATCAAAAGACACCCTAAGATTCAATCTAGATCAATCCCAAAGAAGAAAAAGAGGGCTCGAGGGAAGAGAGGAGGAGGAACACGTAAATGTAGCCAAAAGGGTAAGATAGTTGAAAATGAAAAGAAAGGGATTTTCAATTTGAGCCAATTTAAATTTAACAGCGAACAAGATAAACTTTTGAATTTGGGATTATCCTATGCCCCTACGGTAAGGATGAACAAATTCCACACCCATATCCACATAAAGAAGTTTGTTAGAAATTTGACGATCAAAAGATTCTTTATGAAAACCCCTTTAGAGAAACAGGCAATTAGTGATCATGAATTAAAAGATAATTTTCAACACACTAATCTGAAATTAAAGTCAAAATTTAACCCCACCTTTGCCAAAGGCGATTTTTTGGAAACATTTGAAAAGATAGTAACTAATGAGATTAGGAAATGTAATCTCCCTAAATTAAAGAAACAGAACATAAGCAAAAAAGAAAGAGAGATTTTAAGTGAGTTACAAACCAATAACCAAATCACCATAAAGCCGGCGGACAAGGGTGGAGGGGTAGTGGTAATGGATACCACGAAGTATATGACAGAAGCCTATAGACTCCTCAACAATGAAAAGACATATAGAGTGTTAACTAGTGACCCAACCAAAAGATATAAAACAATTCTTGATAAAATGTTAATAGAAGGTAATAAAAAAGGTATCTTGAATGATAAAGAGTATTCATATTTAACATCGGACCACCCAAGAATCCCTATTTTTTACTTTTTACCGAAGGTCCATAAGTGTCTAATAAACCCCCCGGGAAGACCGATAGTGTCTGGGATTAATTCCGTAACAGCAAATGTGTCCCAATATATCGACAAATTCCTTCAGCCTTATGTGTCCAAATTGGATTCGTATCTCAAAGACTCCACCCAAGTGCTGAATTGTTTAAAACTGATAGAATGGAGTAGTGACATGATAATGGCGACATGTGATGTGTCGTCATTATATACCATAATTAAGCACGAACAAGGCATACAAGCTGTTAGACACTATCTAGAACAGGATTCGAACATGAAGGAAGAACAAAGAAAATTTATCTTAAACAATATAAAGTACATATTAGAGCATAATTACTATTCTTTTGATAATAAATTCTTCCTGCAGATAGAAGGGACCGCGATGGGTACGAGGTTTGCACCGAGTTATGCCAACCTCTTTATGGGTGTTTGGGAAGAGGAATTCTTTAATAGCAGAGATCTCGGTACAAGCCTCGTACTCTATAAGCGTTATATAGATGACCTTTTTATTATATGGAAGGGACCTGAACAAGAATTGTTAGAACTCTTTGAAGAGATGAATAACAATATCAATGGTCTCAAGTTTGTGAGTAATTATAGTAGGGAACGAGTGGTGTTTTTAGACCTAGAAATTATGGTAATAAATCAATAATAGGAAACACAAACTCATTTTAAAGAGGTGGATTGCAACAGTCTGCTACATGCTGATAGTTGCCACCTGAAGCTATGGAAGGACAATATTCCTTTCGGCCAAAGCTTACGTATAAGGAAAAACTGTTCACGTATTGAGGACTGTGAAAGACAGGTAGTGGTTCTAGCAGACAAATTCACTGTAAAGGGTTATAAGGAGGAAAATATTACAGGGGCAATAAAAAAAGCACAAATAATAAATAGGGATGACCTTTTAAATTATAAAACAAAGGAAATTATTAGAGGAGACAAAATTAATGTTCCCTTTGTAACGGACTACAACGCAGACCATTATTTGATTAAAAAAATCATTAAAAGGAATTGGCACTTATTAAAAGAGGATAACATCATAGGGAGTCAGTTGGCGGATAATCCGACTTTTATTTTTAAGAGAGCAAGAAATTTTAAAACAATTTTGGCCCCTAGCGAAATACGAAAGAAGATAAAAGTTAATAAACAATTCGATTTGGAGGGTAGAAGTGTAGCAGGTTTCTTTCCCTGCTACACATGTAAAGCATGCACACATAGTTCGAAATTGAAAAGTTTAAAACTTAATGGTTTGGGTGAAGATATTACTATAAAGGGAATTATTAGATGCACCCATAAGAATGTTATATATGTACTAAAATGCACATGTAACTTATTCTATTTCGGAGAAACCAAGAGGAGTCTCCGGGATAGAATAAGAGAACACCTTCTTTGTATAGAAAAAGAGAAAGTAGACACACATTTATATAGGCACTTTAAGGAAGTTCACCAGGGTAACACTAGGGATTTAAAATATTGGGGTATTCTTAAAATAAATAATCAATGGAGAGGTGGTAATATTGAAAAAACCCTCCTCATAAGGGAAGCAGAATATATTTACAAATACGACACCTTATACCCAAAAGGATTAAACTCTGAATTAGATCTTTCCCCCTTTTTATTTGAAGGATAAAAGAATCTTTTGGGTTATCCTATTAAAACACTATACGGTTTTAAGTTCTTTATATTCACTTTTAAGATTAAGCACTACTATGCACTTTACTATGGGACTTAAGTTATTTAATCTGTTAGCACACTCTATGGTATACACATTATTTAGAGTTTGTTAGATAATTATTAGGTATGTGATCCAATCTGTAATTAACATATCACGTTTAATGATTAAAATATTGACTATACACATTTAATTTTTTGCTCTGGAGATATCATTTAGAAATATAATTTAAAATCATTAAGGTCCACAACTGAAAGTACCTTTTTATGAGTAAGATTGTTAAATTTCATTTAAGGATAAGAAGAGAGAAATACCACCTTAAAAAAGAAACTGTCATTAAAGCCAAATACCACCTTAAGTTAACTTGTTAATTTGCCAATCAAAACCACCACCAATCAGACTGAAAGTTATCCCTTTAAATAAGGTCACTCACACTTGCCACCACTATCTTGATAAAGCCCATAGGAGGGCGAAACGCGTCGTATGTGTTGGCAGTGTTGTTGTTATCACCTTTTTGACAACTAATCATATCTTTGGAATCTCATTTAATAACCCGAGTTATACTTTTGGGACATTTTCTTTCTCACAAGGAGCAAAGCCTCTGTGTTTGGGAATACAGTTTTGGATATCTATCACATCACCCTGTTATCCAGTCCCCTGCGTGCTATCAGCACTAAGTGCAGGGCTCATCAAAGAGGACCGTGATCACAGCGCATAGAAGGGAGCGCAGGAATCGGCCTCTTCCTCTAGCCGGAACACCTTTCTGTGACGCCAGACGCCAAAAGTTGCAGTCAGCCCCGCTCGAGGTGAGAACCTGGCGAGGGGGAAAGACCTTCACCTGACGAATCAATATCTGGTAAAGTACACGGCTTAATGGTTTTGACATAGAGATATCTTACACAGTAAGAGAGCTTTGGATTTCGAATTTACTTTTTCTAGACACTATATTTGGCAGCTATGGCTTTACTCTTTATGGCAGCTTGGTGGTATTTTTAAGTAACGGAACACTGACTACTGATTCGGTTTTATATGGAGAAAAGACATTAACATTTGTACTAATCGCAACGGACTACATAAGAACTGCTGATTATTAATGATTGTTTTTTAGACCTGTGGAAGTTTTATCAGTCATTTTAGACTTTTTAGGATTTTAGGTGATATACCTGCCCTGACCATGCTTTGCAGACCAGGTATCAGTGGTCAGATGGACCCTTGCCCCAACACAGTGTGCCAGACATGCCATAACTTTCTTTTGCACAATTGAGTACAGTTTGGGGATTGCCTTTTGTGCAAAGAAATTTAAGCGGGGTACTTTCCACTGCGGTGTCCGCTTAGCTGGCGGACTAAGAGTTCAGACAAGCCAGCTGTCAGATGCCGGGCAAGGGGGTGACTTTGTGACATTGGCTTCTCATGCTCAAACATGTCCTTGACAGACACCTGACTGTGGGCAGATGAGCAGGAACTGCTCAAGACGAGACATGGAGTGGCGGACGGTTGAGAGGGGGCAAGGAGGACAGCAGTGGTTGACATGGCTGAAGATGCTGCATCAGAAGGAGGAAGGCGGCTTTGAGTTTGTGTGCTGCTTGTACTCATGTGTTGATCCCATAGGTGTTTGGGATGTGCGATCATGTGCCTTCGCAAAGCAGTTGTACCTAGGTGGGTGTTGGACTTCCCATGACTCAGTTTCTTTTGGCACAGGTTGCAAATGGCATCGCTGTTGTCAGAGGCAGACACACACAAAAAATGCCACACTGCTGAACTCTGCGATGACGGCATTCTGGTGGTGGCAACAGCATGCGTTGATTGGGGTGCTGTCTGACTGTGCCACTAGCTCCTTGCGATGACCTCCCCCTCCTTCCAACTTGTCTCCTCCTCCTCTCTTTCTCCCCATCTGAACTTTCCCCCTCTTCTTCTTCTCTTCTAGCGGGCACCCACGTGACATCCACGGACGCATAGTCATCATCAACCGCTTCACTTGTATCTGACAAGTCAACAAAGGAAGCAGCAGCGGGTACAACATCATCATCATTACACCATACGTCCATGTGTGTAATGCTGCCTGACTGAGACATATCCCTGTTATCTACATCATCTGGCATTAATGGTTGCGCATCACTATCACTCATTTCTTCCAACTGATGTGTAAATAACTCCTCTGACAGATGAAGTGAAGCGGCTGTGGTACTAGTGTTGGTGGTGGTGGCAGGCAGGCGAGTGGTAACTTGAGAGGTGCCCGAAGCTAAGCTGGAGGAGGATGGTGCGTCAAGGTTCCGAGCGGAAGCTGTAGAAGATTGGGTGTCCTGTGTGAGCCAGTCAACTATGTCCTCAGAGTCAGAAATTTTCGAGTTCGGGGTACGTGGCTTCTGAACACTGGGCATTATTCTAGGGCCAAAGGGAATCACAGCACCACGAACACGACGGCCCCTGCGGGGTGTCCTGCCTCTGCCTGTCATTTTTTTTTTGATTAGTGGTACTATGCGTGCAAGCTACTGTGACAACAGATATGAGTGACACTGTGCACTGGCAGAAGTTGGTAGAGTAGATGCTGTAGGCCTGACACACATGCTTGCAGACAACTAACTGTTATTCAATCTATTACAGTCAAAATTGTATTTTTTTTAAAATGTACACTGCTGTTACACCAGATATGAGTTGCACTGGGGTGACACTGTGCCCTGGCAGGCACTGAAACGCACACGCGTGAAGGAAACTGACTGCTATTATTTAACACAGTCAAAAAAGTGTTGTTTTTTTAAATCTACACTACTTTTACACCAGATATGAGTTGCACTGGGGTGACACTGTGCCCTGGGAGGCAGGCACTTAAACGCACACGTGTGAAGGAAACTGACTGCTATTATTTAACACAGTCAAAAAAGTGTTTTTTTTTTTAAAATCTACACTACTGTTACACCAGATATGAGTGGTGGCACTGGGCAAGTGGGCACAGTATACGCTGTGAGCCTGACACACACGCTGGCAGGCAGGCAACTGCAATTAGATTACACAGGGAAAAAAAAAGCAGCCTTAAAAAGGGCTTTTTGGGGTGCTGTCCTTACAGCAGAGATCAGATGAGTCCTTCAGGACTGTAGTGGACACTTTATACACTAGCCTAGCTATAGATTTCCCTACTAAATCAGCAGCAGCTACACTGTCCCTCCTCTCACTAACAATGCAGCTTCCGAATGAATCTAAAATGGATGCTGTCCAGGAGGTAGGAGGGTCTGGGAGGGAGGGTCTGCTGCTGATTGGCTGAAATGTGCCTGCTGACTGTGAGGTACAGGGTCAAAGTATTACTCAATGATGACGAATAGGGGGCGAATCGAACATCGCATATGTTTGCACGCCGCGACGAACGTGAACATGCTATGTTTGCCGGGAACTATTCGCCGGCGAACAATTCGTGACATCACTAATTACAATATGACAATATGCAGAGAAACAGTGTGTCTCATAGACATAGAAAAGTGCAAACAGTCAGCTAGATTTAAAGTTTTGCGGCCAAAGGGGTGCATTAGCTACGCATGTTTTTTTTCCCCGCACCTTTTAAATAACGCTGGTTTTGAGAGTTCTCTGAAGGGCTGCGTTAGGCTCCAAAAAGGGAGCGTACAGGCATATTTACCGCCACTTCAACTCTCAATACCAGCGTTGCTTACGGTAGCGGCTAGCTGGAAAAATGTGCTCGTGCACGATATACCCATAGGAAACAATGGGGCAGTTTGGGCCGAAAAAAGCAGCGTTCAGCTCCTAACGCAGCCCCATTGTTTCCTATGGGGAAACACTCTCTATGTCTGCACCTAACACCCTAACATGTACCCCGAGTCTAAACACCCCTAACCTTACACTTATTAACCCCTAATCTGCCCCCCCACTATCGCTGACCCCTGCATTTTATTATTAACCCCTAATCTGCCGCTCCGGACACCGCCGCAACCTACATTATACCTATGTACCCCTAATCTGCTGCACACAACACCGCCGACCCATATAGTATATTTATTAACCCCTAATCTGCCCCCCTCCACGTCGCTGCTACCTTACATACACTTATCAACCCCTAATCTGCCGACCGGACCTTGCCGCTACTCTAATAAATGTATTAACCCCTAAACCGCCGCAATCCCGCCTCACAACCCCTATAATAAATAGTATTAACCCCTAATCTGCCCTCCCTAACATCACCGACACCTAACTTCAAGTATTAACCCCTAATCTGCCGACCGCACCTCGCCGCTACTCTAATAAAGTTATTAACCCCTAAAGCTAAGTCTAAGCCTAACCCTAACACCCCCCTAACTTAAATATAATTTTATTGTAACGAAATAAATTAAATCTTATTAACTAAATTCTTCCTATTTAAAGCTAAATACTTACCTGTAAAATAAACCCTAAGATATCTACAATATAATTAATAGTTACATTGTAGCTAGCTTAGGGTTTATTTTTATTTTACAGGCAAGTTTGCATTTATTTTAACTAGGTAAAAATAGCTATTAAATAGTTATTTACTATTTAATAGCTACCTAGTTAAAATAATAACAAAATTACCTGTAAAATAAATCCTAACCTAAGTTACAATTAAACCTAGAACACTACACTATCAATAAATAAATTAAATCAATTAACTACAATTACATACAATTAAATAAACTAAACTAAATTACAAAAAACCCCCACTAAATTACAAAAAATAAAAAAAGATTACAAGAATTTTAAGCGAATTACACCTACTCTAAGCCCCCTAATAAAATAACAAAGCCCCCAAAAATAAAATAAAAATCCCTACCCTAATCTAAATAGTTAACAGCTCTATTACCTTACCAGCCCTTAAAATGGCTTTTTTTTGTGGGGAATGCCCCAAAGAAATCAGCTCTTTTGCCTGTAAAAAAAACACAATACCACCCCCCAACATTACAACCCACCACCCACATACCCCTAATCTAACCCAAACCCCCCTTAAATAAACCTAACACTACCCCCCTGAAGATCTCCCTACCTTGAGTCGTCTTCAATCAGCCGAGCAGCAATGGACCAAAAGAAGACATCTGGAGCGGCAGAAGTCTTCATCCTATCCGGGCAGAAGAGGACATCCGGACCGGCAAACATCTTCATCCAAGCAGAATCTTCTATCTTCATCCATCCGACGAGGAGCGGCTCCATCTTCAAGACCTCCGGTGCGGAACATCCTTTTCTACCGACGACTACCGACAAATGAAGGTTCCTTTAAGTGACGTCATCCAAGATGGCGTCCCTCGAATTCCGATTGGCTGATAGGATTCTATCAGCCAATCGGAATTAAGGTAGGAAAAATATATAAAAATATATAAAAATATGGCTGATTAAATCAGCCAATCAGATTCAAATTGAATCTGATTGGCTGATCCAATCAGCCAATCAGATTGAGCTTGCATTCTATTGGCTGATCGGAACAGTTTAGTTTATTTAATTGTATGTAATTGTAGTTAATTGATTTAATTTATTTATTGATTGTGTAGTGTTAGGTTTAATTGTAATTTAGGTTAGGATTTATTTTACAGGTAATTTTGTAATTATTTTAACTAGGTAGCTATTAAATAGTTAATAACTATTTAATAGCTATTGTACCTAGTTAAAATAAATACAAAGTTGCCTGTAAAATAAATATGAATCCTAAAATAGCTACAATATAATTATTCGTTATATTGTAGCTATATTAGGGTTTATTTTACAGGTAAGTATTTAGTTTTAAATAGGAAGAATTTAGTTAATAAAATTTAATTTATTTTGTTAGAATAAAATTATATTTAAGTTAGGGGGGTGTTAGGGTTAGGGTTAGACTTAGTTTTAGGGTTTAATAACTTTATTAGAGTAGCGGCGAGGTCAGGTCGGCAGATTAGGGGTTAATACTCAAAGTTAGGTGTTGGCGATGTTAGGGAGGGCAGAATAGGGGTTAATTCTATTTATTATAGGGGTTGCGAAGCAGGAGTGCGGCGGTTTAGGGGTTAATGCATTTATTCGATTAGCGGCGAGGTCTGGTCAGCAGATTAGGGGTTAATAAGTGTAGGTAGGTTGCGGCGACGTTGGGGGGGCAGATTAGGGGTTAATAAATATTATGTAGGTGTCGGCGATGTTAGGGGCAGCATATTAGGGGTTCATAGTGATAATGTAGGTGGCGGCGATGTGCGGTCGGCAGATAAGGGGTTAAAAAAATTATTATAGCGGCGGCGATGTGGGGGGGCCTCGGTTTAGGGGTACATAGGTAGTAGTATATATTAGCGGTTCATAGGGATAATGTAGGTGGCGGCGATGTGCGGTCCGCAGATAAGGGGTTACATTTTTTTATTATAGTGTCGATGTGGGGGGTGCCTCGGTTTAGGGGTACTGTACTTTAGAGCACAGTAGTTAAGAGCTGTATGAACCGTGGTTAGCCCAGAAAGATTTTAACTACTGACTTTTTTCTGCGGCTGGAGTCTTGTTGGTAGAGGCTCTACCGCTCACTTCAGCTAAGACTCTAAATAACGGCGTTAGGAAGATCCCATTGAAAAGATCGGATACGCAATTGACGTAAGGGGATCTGCGGTATGGAAAAGTCGCGGGTGGAAAGTGAGCGTTAGACCCTTTCCTGGCTGATTCTAAAGGCCCTACGCACTGGTGAATCAGTACAACTAGTAGCTAGGCATTGTATTCAACATAAACATGCGGTTTCCAGTTTACGCACAATGCTAATAGACCATGTACCCCCACTCCCGAGAGGAGGTGATAGAGGGAATCTTTTACTACAATGCGAAACCAAGTGGATCTACAGGCTGAATACCATCTCTCCTTATGGCCTCAATACCTCGCTGGACTTTAGCCCCTTCTACTAGATAATATCTGTCCTTGTAATATAATTAGAGTGTTCATATCCTTCCTGCAGCAGCATATGGGTCTCATAATATGACAAATAAACAGTTCTCACATATTGTTCCCATGTTTCTACCATATTGCTAGTTGGCATGACTGTAAGCTAGTATTTCACTCTATATGTAAATTGACATTTTTTACCGTTTCTATGACATCAAATACTCTCTTTGTCTTTTTCACTTATTGTGATATGGATCCAATGTTGTATAGATGCTCCTTTTAATGCACTTTGTTTTTTAGGCACTTTGTTTTTAGTGTTATTTGCCTGGAGTGTTGCGCCGATATATACATCTTTTTGCTCATTAGCTTGGAAATTTGCGGTATTTTGCCCCTTTAAAAAATAAGTATGGGGATCTCCGTTAATATGCGTATGCGGCGTCACACTCGATATGCAAATACATCTACATATTGGTTTACAACATAGCCGCAGAGAAACCGTGTATTGTTTACATGTTGCCATGGCAACGTCGGCTCCACGATCTCACAGGGCGCACAGCTTAGCGCTCCCTGATGACGTCAGACGCCAATTTCACACACGGGGAACTGGCGGCATGTGATGTACTCCAATAGTATTTAGGTGGTGATTTGGGGAAAGTTTGGTATGAAGCTTTTAATATTTTTTTGTCACATTTGATAAAGGCACAATGGTGTGCCGAAACGTCATGGTATTATATATATACAAAACACGGAAGGGGACTGCACTGGGGACTGCACTCTCATACCGGACCAGGTACCGGGGACATACCTTGACCCTGCAACATGCTCAGCCCTGGGTGCTCACCGGCATTCACAGGAAGCTTTGCTGTCCCCAGAGTCACAGACAGTTAACCCCAGACAGGTCTGGGTGCAAGAACGATAGGTAAAATTACAAAACAAATTAATACAACACACAGAGAAAGTCCAGCACTCACTTACAAGCTCTCAGCTAAGATTTAAAAATGGAAAGGCTAGTTACTGCATCTGGCCAAATGCGACAAGCCCAGGTACCCCGTCAAGGTCCTTTCCAATACCTGGGGCCCTAAAACAGCCACACAATGCAAGCTCTCAAACCCAAACAAACTGGGAACAAGGGAAGGGTGCATAGTCTTATGTAATCACCCTAGACATATACAAAACACGGAAGGGGGCTGCACTCTCATACCGGACCGGGTACATATCCCATGACCCTGCAACATGCTCAGCCCTGGGTGCTCACCGGCACTCACAGGAAGCTGTGCTGTCCCCAGAGTCACAGGCAGTTAACCCCAGACAGGTCTGGGTGCAAGATGTGTAAGCCTGTGCACCCTTCCCTTGTTCCCAGTTTGTTTGGATTTGAGAGCTTGCATTGTGTGGCTGTTTTAGGGTCCCAGGTATTGGAAAGGACCTTGACGGGGTACCTGGGCTTATCCCATTTGGTCAGATGTGGTAACTAACCTTTTCATTTTTGCTTTTAAATCTTAGCTGAGAGCTTGTGAGTGCTGAACTTTCTCTGTGTGTTGTATTAATTTGTTGTATTAATTTGTTATGTAATTTTCCCGATGGTTCTTGCACCCAGACTTGTCTTGGGTTAACTGCCTGTGATTCTGGGGACAGCACAGCTTCCTGTGAGTGCTGGTGAACACCCAGGGCTGAGCATGTTGCAGGGTCATTGGATGTGTACCAGGTCTGGTATGAGAGTGCAGTCCCCTTCTGTGTTTTGTATATGTCTAGGGTGATTACATAAGCCTGTGCACCCTTCCCTTGTTCCTAGTTTGTTTGGATTTGAGAGCTTGCATTGTGTGGCTGTTTTAGGGTCCCAGGTATTGGAAAGGACCTTGACGGGGTACCTGGGCTTGTCCCATTTGGCCAAATGCGATAACTAACCTTTCCATTTTTGCTTTTAAATCTTAGCTGAGGGCTTGTGAGTGCTGGACTTTCTCTGTGTGTTGTATTAATTTGTTGTATTAATTTGTTATGTAATTTTCCCGATGGTTCTTGCACCCAGACTTGTCTTGGGTTAACTGCCTGTGATTCTGGGGACAGCACAGCTTCCTGTGAGTGCTGGTGAACACCCAGGGCTGAGCATGTTGCAGGGTCATTGGATGTGTACCAGGTCTGGTATGAGAGTGCAGTCCCCTTCTGTGTTTTGTATATGTCTAGGGTGATTACATAAGCCTGTGCACCCTTCCCTTGTTCCTAGTTTGTTTGGATTTGAGAGCTTGCATTGTGTGGCTGTTTTAGGGTCCCAGGTATTGGAAAGGACCTTGACGGGGTACCTGGGCTTGTCCCATTTGGCCAAATGCGATAACTAACCTTTCCATTTTTGCTTTTAAATCTTAGCTGAGAGCTTGTGAGTGCTGGACTTTCTCTGTGTGTTTTATATATATATATAAAGCTAAAATTTATAGGAGTGAATAATTGAAGCAATTGGATTGCCGGGTGCCTATATAACAACAATTTGGCACTTTTTTAAAATAGAAACTAATATAATTTAATTCTGAAAAAAATATTGGGGGAAGGAATAACCCAGTAATCTCCTTTGAGAAAAATGGGTCATGTGCATTCTACTGACTTGGCAGAAAATTTTTCCAAGGCTGCTTTTTATCCACAGTCCTGCCCTGTGTAGTGTATATATATATATATATATTTATACATACATAGATACACTCACACACACTAGTCTATTGTCCTTTAACATAGTTACCATAGTTACTTTAAATAATATGCAAACAGCAAAACACATTAGGGTATTTTGCAGTGCATGTTTAAGATTTAAAGATCCAATCTGTTATATAGAGAAAAAATCAATATATTCAACTGCAAATTGCTGAGAGATGCATTAGTTATAACAAATAATAGATGTGTTTGCAGAAATATATGTAGAGTGTAAGGCATACATGCATGTTTATTTATTTGCTTTTGATGTTTGGATTTATTCTGAACTTTAAAATATTTCCTATAACACTACATGCTTATACCTTTAATTTACCAAACTTTTCTGCCAATATTGGACAAGATTACAAGTGGAGTGCTAATGAATAGGGATGGGCGAATGTTTCGCAACATTCGAAAAACGGCACAAATTTTAACACATTCGTTCGTTCGAATCAAATTTCGAATGTTTACATAACATTCCAACATTCGATTTTCGATTGGTCAGTTTCGAATTTTACGATTACATTCGAAAATATTCTTTTCGAAAAATTCTTATTTAGATTGTAATAGTATTTCTAATGCTTTTTCTTTAAATGTAATATTCGAATTATGTAATATTCGAATTCGAAAAATTTGAATTTAGATTGTAATAGTATTTCTAATGCTTTTTCTTTAAATGTAATATTCGAATTATGCAATACGTGTATTCAAATTCGAAAAATTTGAATTTAGATTGTAATAGTATTTCTAATGCTTTTTCTTTAAATGTAATATTTGAATTATGCAATATTCGAATTCAAAAAATTCGAATTTAGATTGTAATAGTATTTCTAATGCTTTTTCTTTAAATGTAATATTTGAATTATGCAATACGTGTATTCGAATTTGAAAAATTCGAATTTAGATTGTAATAGTATTTCTAATGCTTTTTCTTTAAATGTAATATTCGAATTAAGCAATAATCAAATTCGAAAAATTTGAATTTATATGTTTGTAATAGTATTTCTAATGCTTTCTTTAAATGTAATATTTGAATTATGCAATATTCTATATGGAAACATTCAAAATGATATATTTGTATCTATTATGTATCAATTTACTAGATTCCCGCCCTACCACATGAACTATTGAACTTCCGAATAGTATTTGTTAAATAGAATGTTAAATTCGAAATTTTGAATGTGGACATTCAATATAATTATAAACATTTGAATTTGAAAGTGATATTCAAAAACTGCAAATAACATTCGATTTTCGAATTTTTAAGAATATTCGTTCTTATCGACATTCGGATTTAGAATTTAAATTTTGGTAATAACATTCGTTCTACATTCGAAATTCGAAAATTTACACATTCGCCCATCCCTACTAATGAACACTCCCGCTCAAGCGTTAATTGCTCTAGAAGTTTATCTTTTTGCGCTCGTCTAGTTGCGGTATAAGTTGAAAGTAAACTGTCTTTACTCTCGC
This sequence comes from Bombina bombina, assembly GCF_027579735.1. NCBI lineage: Eukaryota > Metazoa > Chordata > Amphibia > Anura > Bombinatoridae > Bombina > Bombina bombina. The sequence goes on along the minus strand of NC_069501.1, from coordinate 688,785,181 downwards.
ACTAACCTGACGAGCGCCAAAATCCGGAGTTAGAATAAACTTTCACTTATTCCCCCATAGAAGTCAATAGAGAAAAAAAGTGGTAAAAAAACGCCCACTCTTGCACAAACACAATTACACTTTCTCATCTGCGCTAACTCGACATGAAAATATGAATATTTCAAATTCCAATGTTCTTCACAATCAAGAATATTTTACTTTTTATAAAAAAATATATATTTCTACATATATCTGGTGGTATTTTGCTACAATATATACCTTTGACTTAGTTTAATTATATATTCTGTGTTGTGTGATTATTTTATTAGTTTTTTAATGCTGTTTAGCATTTAAAGTCTTCATTTCAAAGCTTTAAAAATAATGTATTAGGTGTTACTTATGACAATTTTGAGAAGAGCCCTTTGCAGTTACGATGTAAGTAGATGAAAACATGTAAAATCATATTTACGTAATATTCATATTTAATAATAAGTGTTATAGTGTGTATTTAATGTAAATATTTTACAATGCAATATCCTGCACATAGGGGAATATGATATTTTATATATATATATATATATATATATATATATATATATATATATATACAGTATATATATATATATATATCTTTATATATTTATATATATATAGTATCATGTATAGGTATAGATATGTATTGTACAAAAAAAACTCAGATATATGTAGATGCTATGTAAAGAACATTGAAATGTGAAATATTCATATTTTCATGTCAGGTTAGTGCAGATGAGAAAATGCAATTGAGTGCGCAAGAGTGGGATGTTATTTTTTTACCACTTTTTTTTCTCTATTGACTTTTATGGGGGAATACATGAACACGAACACAATATTTTAAGTTTGGCTTTTTGTGCGTGTAGGATTATCACGTGAGTGAAAACAGTTTACTTTTAACTCATAATATGAGCTCAACCTGATGTGTGCTAAAAGCCTACTTCTATCGCAATTAACACTCGAGCAGGAGCATTAATTATTTCTCCACTTGTAATCTGGCCCTTAGTGTGTGCCAAATGATCAATTTTACCTGCTGGTAAGTTTTAAATTGGTTACAAATAGCTCATTGACCTTTATTTTGTAATTTGAAATAGCTGCCTAAAAAATATGTAATACTACAGTAAATGTTCCAGAAAAGCAATGTAAACAGGATCCAGCAGAAGAAATCACACTTTCAGTGGATAGTGGGAGAGATAGGTGCTAAAATGGAAATTTTCAGTTGTTATCTCATACATAAATAAGATAAGGAATTCTTTGATTTATATAAAATGATGTAATATTGATATCTGCAAGTCCAGCACATTTTAATGAGTTGCGATTTCAAAGACCAAAAAATCAATTTGGTATATAAAAAAACATCTTGAAAAAGGCCTGTATAGGCCGAAACGCATCGATAATTGGTAAGCACATTTCTGATACTCTTTATTTATCCTGTACACTCTACACTATGTCTTTAAATTTTTTTATAGGACACTCAGACATTTCACTACAAGGACACAGAAAACCACTAGGAATCCACTGGAAGTTTCTTTGTACACTATTATTTAAGTTTTTTATACACTTTTGGATTTGCTGATTCTTTGGACTTTTCACTATATATTTTTGCACTTTTAATTTTTTATATTTTTATTTTTTTCACCTCACCAATTTTTTCACTGCTTCACTTCATCACATCAGCTGTTATTTGGATCAAGTGTGTTCTATTTGGCATTTGGAACCCCCCCTTTTTTTTTTTTTTAGACACCTTTTTCTGGACACTTTCTACTGGATAATACTAGTATTGGACATTATTTTATAAACAATTATTATGGATCCATAATTAAGACTTTTATATCCCCCCGTTTTTATCCAAATTTTAGTATACAGTTTTGTGTATTTTGGTGCATATGTTTGTGAATTTTCATTATTTGTTTTAGATGTATTAAACTTTGATTTATTGATGTATCTGCGTCCCTAGGACCACCATATCCTATTGTACTTCTTCCTATACCCTAGCCTTTCAGGCGCTTTATACACCCACCACTGTATATAAAAAAACTAAAAGAGCAATTTCTCATACATTTTATACATTAAAGGGTCATTAAACACTAAATAGATTTTGTAAACATACTATAGAAGTTATTCCCCACCTTTGTCTATCCATGGATGCCCTTATGTTAAAATCTAGTTTTCAATGGATTCCAGTGATGATATGTTTGCGGACCTACCATTGGTAGTCTAAGTGCTGGGGGCCCATAGCAACCAGTCTATATATAGGCATGTGCAGAATGTGTACAATGCTAATGCAGGGGACTTTTATTAGTGCAGGTTGCAGGTCTATCTATCCTCAAAATCATTATAAAGAGCAGCATGTACTATTGCTTACTACTGAGTTTACTGTTGGGTGGCCAAAAAAAATCCAGAATCCTCTGTAAGTATGCTACTGGTTTGCACATGTGCAGCAATTCTCCTTAAGATACCTGCAGTGTAACCAAGGTTCCAAAATGGGGACACCCATAAATAGAGGGAGGATCATTGTTATTATTATTATTATTATTTAGTATTATTATCAGTTATTTATAGAGCTCCAACAGATTACGCAGCATTATAAACATGGGTCTAATATGCAAGGTAGCATTTATGGGAGACAAATGGGTAGAGGGCCCAGCAAATAGCTGTATTGTTATAAATTAGCTCTCATGAAGGTGATCTACAAGGCAGCTGGTCTTGTAGGCTTACATGCTAAATGAGTTCAAGGGGATGACAAAAGGAGGAGAGGAACTGGGGTAAGAAAATGTTAGTGTATATTGTATGCATCCCTGAACAGTAAAGTCTTTAATGAGCGCTTGAAAGTTTGAAAAATTCATGGACAGTCTTGTGGAGCAAGGCAGAGAATTTCACAAGATAGGGGCCAGTGTGGAGAAGTCTTGTAGATGGGAATGTGAAGAGGTAACAAGAGAGGAGGAGAGAAGGAGGTCATGAGCACAGCAAAGTGCTGGAGATGAGGTCTGAGATATTAGAGTAAGCAGTGTTATTGAGGGTATTGATTATCAGATTCAGAATTTTTTATTTTATTCTGGAGGTTAGAAGAAGCCAGTGAAGGTATTTGCAGAAAGATGCAGCAGATGAGGAGTGATGTGTAAGGAATTTCAGCCTGGCAGATATATTCAAGATAGATTGTAAAGGAGTTATACAGCAGCTAGGGAGACCAGATAGGATGGAGTTGCAAAAGTCAAGATGGGAAATATTTTTAAGGTGAAAACAGCAAAATTTGGCCAAAGACTGGATGAGGGGAGTGAAGGAAAGATCTGAGTTGAGTGTGACACCAAGATATTGGACATGCAGGGTTTGGGTCATGATGTTATTATCAACTGATATAGAAAGCTGGGGAATAGAGATTTTGGAAGAAGGGGGGAAATAAGAAGTTCAGTTTTGGAGAGATTTAGCTTAAAGTAGTGAGAGGACATCCAGGATGAAATATTAGAAAGACAGTTAGCAAGGAAGGGGATAGTTTTGGTGCAGAGGGTAAGATTTGGTATAATATCAGCATACAAATCATATTAAAACCCATAGGATTTTATTAAAGAACCTAAGTATGATGTATAAATTGAGAAGAGAAGGGGACCAAAGACAGAGGCTTGTGGTACCCCCATAGAAACTGGTAAAGGGATGTGCCAGAGAAGGCTACACTAAAGATACAGTTAGACAGGTAGGTGGATAACCACGAGAGGGTTGTGTCACAGATACCTAAGGATTAGAAGGTTTGGAGCAAGAGCAAGTGGTTAACAGTGTCAAAAGCTACAGACAGATCGAAAATGGTTAACAGAGAGAAATTGCCTTTATATTTTGCTGTAATTAGGTCATTGGTAACCTTAATTATTGCCGTCTCTATGGAGTTTTGAGGGCTAAATCCACATTAAAATAGATCAAGGAGGTATTTTAAAGTGAGGAAATGTGACTAAAGTGTATATACAAGCCTTTCCATAAGTTTTGAGGCAAGGAGGAGTAGGGAAATAGGGTAGATGTTGGCTGGGGATGTTGGATCAAGAGAATGTTTTTTGAGCATTGGTCTGACTAGTGTATGTTTAAGGATGAAGGAAATATACCAGTTTGGAGGGATAGATTAAAAATGTGTGTGAGGATATTACCACCTCCTATAATCTCCGATCCAGTGCCAGCACATTATTTAGCTTGCCTCAATACAAAAAGAAAGCAGCTTGATCCTCCTTTTTCTACAGAGCACCACAGTTATGGAACTACCTCCCACATACTTTCAAACCTTCCCCAAGCCTAAAATACTTTAAGAGATCCCTCTCTACATATCTCAAAACAGAAAGCACCTGTCATGGTTGATTATATATTTCCTACCTGTTCTATGTTAAATTTTGCATATATTGTGTATTATTATTATTTTTGTATTTTATTGTACCCTATTGTATCAATTCAATGTTTTGTGGACCCAGGACATACTTGAAAACGAGAGAAATCTCAATGTATCCTTCCTGGTAAAATATTTTATAAATAAATAATTGGAGTAAGAGTAGGAGAGAAGGAGGGCAGTAGTTGTTTGTTTGGATGGGATTCGAGGGAACATGTAATGAGAGGAAGTTATAAGGGCAGAATCTTCTTCAACACAAACAGGGACAAACGAGCTGAATTCTAAGCTTTGTGGGTTTTGGACATTTGCAAGAGATTATTTTGTTTCTGATTTAATTGATTTTGTTGTTGATGTGGCTTGCAAAATGGTAGTGGATAAGAGACATTTTGGGTTTGAAGAAAGATTAGAGATTAGAATTCAGAAATAATCCTGATTAGAGAGGTTAAGGGAAGAAAAATAGGAAAAAACAGGTATAACGCAACCAAGTGGGCAAAATACTTATTAAGCACCATAGTAGTATATTCCTGGATACATGCTTGAAACACACGTGAGATATGTGCAATATTACAATAACTTGACACGGCGGTCTCGTCAAACACTTCACCCGCACACAAGCATACCATAACCCTTCTTTTACCTTTTCATAAAGGCGGAAGTCATCTGCTTCTCTCGGGTAGGCTCACCTCTGTGTAGACGGGAGGGCGGCCACGCTAGAAGGCGCAACCGTCTCTCTCCAACTCCGGTTCAGCTGCAGGCGTGTGCGGGACTTACCAATCGGACGTGACGTCAGCGGTTCCTTTGTCAATTCTCACTCCCACCGGTCAGTATCCAATCAGTGCTTCTAATTAGGCCAATGCTCCTTTGTATGCCGATGTGCTCTGAGGCTTAGTGAAAAGAGTTCCTCTGCTCTTAGGGAAAGTATCAAGAAAAAAAAAAGTGTGCGAAGTCCCAGAGGTAGATACATAAAAAATCAGATTTATTTGGAACAAGGTTAAAACATGAAAAAATAGTGGTGTAAAAGCATAGAACGGTCTAACGCATTTCGGCTAGCTCCTGCCGTAATCATAGACCATGTCTATTGTATGTTTTACAAAGGCGTAAATAGGTGTCTAATTACATGTTCAACCAAATCAGCTGAATACTTAACCCTTACTAGCTATAAAGAGAGTTGCTGTCTATAATCAACTACTTAAAATACCAAAAGTACAATATCTCTTTTTCTGTTTGATTCACTACACATACATATTAATAAATATGCTATATAAAGGTATATATGAATATGTTAACTACTAATGTATTCAACAGACATTTACATATTATGAAAGTATACATAAATGTATTGGATCATAATGTTATATACATATAGTTAATTAAATCCGCATAAAATTATGCCGTTATTTTACTTTTAGTATTCTCTATGAAACAAATGCACTTTAATGAATTTAGGCTAAAAAATGAACCTCTGCCCATAAGAATATAAGAACACAGCATGAAGTATCCACACTCTCCTCTCTATATAGGAAAGGCTTTTTACTATGTTTAAAGGTGTTAGAAATGAAACACATATATAAATATATTTAATTTCTAAAAAATTCAAATTATGAAGGCTTATGGAGGGTCCATATTTTATTAGGTGTAGTGAATGTACCATCTATATTTAATATTTGAGCCAACCAAACACTAGACTAAAATGTGTAACATAGAGAACTATATAGCATATGTAGGTATGTATGTGTTTAGATAGGATATTGTTAATGAATTCCTTACTCAAACTAGATCTATATACACTCATAACTTCTATTGATAGAAGTATAGACATCTACTATATAAGGTTTTATTATATGGATATGATAACTATTCCCAGAAATTAACCAAATCGAATTCTGAGTTATAACCATTAGGGATTTGGGTTTTTAGTTTAAAGATCCAATAGACTTCCTGTCTACCTAATATTGAAGATCTATCTCCCCCGCTAGATGGAGTTTTAATTGCTTCTATTACATTCCAGCTAAAGGAACGGACTGACTGATTATGGACTTCAATAAAGTGTCTACTTAATTCTGAGCAGGGGACTTTATTTCTAATGTCTCCCAGATGTTCTCTTATACGTGTCCTAACATCACGTGTAGTGAGTCCCACGTATTGACCCCTGCATAGATTGCATTCTGCCAGATATACCACATAGTTTGAGCTACAATTGTGACAACCATGTATCTGAAAGGTTTCACCTGTTGTGTAAGATTCGAAAGTGTTGGTGACATTATGACATGCTTTACAGCGAATGCTACCACATCTATAGCTGCCATTATGTCTTAACCAAGAACTTTCGTTAGTTTGTATCTGTGTATTTTTTAGAACACTGGGTGAGAGCGAATTAGCAAGTGTATCATTTTTCTTATAGACAAATCTACATCCATCACCAATTACTTCTTTTAGTATTTCATCCCCGTATAAAATTGGGAGATATTTTTTCACATTATCACATATATCATTATATTGATTTGAATACTTGGTGATGAATGCAGGTCTGTCATCTATCTTGGCCTTCTTTTTAGGGGACAGTAGATCCTCTCTATTATATTGGTCAACTTCCTTTTTAATTTTTGTGACCTCGTTTTTACAGTAACCTCTAGCAATTAGTCTATGAGACAACTCTTCACTCTCTTTAATATAGTCATCATTTTGTGAACAATTTCGCTTCACTCTCATCATCTGTCCTTTGATAATGCCTTTAAAGACATGTTTTGGATGTCCGCTGGTAGCATAAAGCAATGCATTACCAGCTATGGGTTTACGGTATAGTGCTGTATTAACACATTTAGATTCGGAATCCCCATATAATGTAATGTCCAAAAAATTAATTTCTACTTTATTCCATTCTTTAGTGAAAGCTAATCCCATTTTATTATTATTTAGATGTTGAATAAATGTATCAGCTGTTGTTTCATCAGCCTCCCAAACTATTATAAGGTCATCAATAAACCTATTATATTGGATTATATGTTTGCGAAAGGGATTTGTATTTCCATAGATAAAGATTTCTTCGAACCAGCCCATAACCAAATTTGCGTATGTTTTAAACATAGTAAAAAGCCTTTCCTATATAGAGAGGAGAGTGTGGATACGTCATGCTGTGTTCTTATATTCTTATGGGCAGAGGTTCATTTTTGAGCCTAAATTCATTAAAGTGCATTTGTTTCATAGAGAATACTAAAAGTAAAATAACGGCATAATTTTATGCGGATCTAATTAACTATATGTATATAACATTATGATCCAATACATTTATGTATACTTTCATAATATGTAAAAGTCTGTTGAATACATTAGTAGTTAACATATTCATGTATACCTTTATATAGCATATTTATTAATATGTATGTGTAGTGAATCAAACAGAAAAAGAGATATTGTACTTTTGGTATTTTAAGTAGTTGATTATAGACAGCAACTCTCTTTATAGCTAGTAAGGGTTAAGTATTCAGCTGAATTGGTTGAACATGTAATTAGACACCTATTTAAGCCTTTTTAAAACATACAATAGACATGGTCTATGATTACGGCAGGAGCTAGCCGAAACACGTTAGACCGTTCTATGCTTTTACACCACTATTTTTTCATGTTTTAACCTTGTTCCAAATAAATCTGATTTTTTATGTATCTACCTCTGGGACTTTGCACATTTTTTTTTCTTGATACTTTCCCTAAGAGCAGAGGAACTCTTTTCACTATGCCCCAGAGCACATCGGCATACAAAGGAGCATTGGCCTAATTAGAAGCACTGATTGGATACTGACCGGTGAGAGTGAGAATTGACAGAGGAACCGCTGACGTCACATCCGATTGGTAAGTCCCGCACACGCCTGCAGCTGAACCGGAGTTGGAGAGAGAGAGACGGTTGCGCCTTCTAGCGTGGCCGCCCTCCTGTCTACACAGAGGTGAGCATACCCGAGAGAAGCAGAGGACTTCCGCCTTTATGAAAAGGTAAAAGACGGGTTATGGTATGCTTGTGTGCGGGTGAAGTGTTTGACAAGACCGCCGTGTCAAGTTATTGTAATATTGCACATATCTTACGTGTTTTTCAAGCATGTATCCAGGAATATACTACTATGGTGCTTAATAAGTATTTTGCCCACTTGGTTGCGTTATACCTGTTTTTTCTATTTTCTTATTTCTCCTCATTTAACGCTTATTGTGGACATTGCTTTGGTCACATATCAGTACACATCAGTAAATAAATAGTGTATTTGCACTTTTTCTGATATAAGTAAATGCTCAGCCGATTGTTGATATAAATAAAAGAAAGTTATTTTTATATATATACTTTCTACACAATAGTTCTTTATACAATACCCTTATTTGCTCTGAAATGGAGTTAGCTGCGGATAAACAATATTACTCATTATGCACTGATGATGATTGGGATTTGGATGACATAGAATTGGATGATTTATCAAAAGTTTGCATTAAAAATGCTGGACTGGGAGATTTGTTCTCTATGCTTGAGGATTATAAATTAAAGGAACTCAGACTCCGTATGGATAATTGGACATTCACTAAATATATTGCTAAAGGGATGATACCCCATGGGTTGAGATTACAAAAGTTCCCCACATTTGAGACAGATGACCAGGACTTCATATAAGAGTGGAATGACATCTTAACTGAGTGCTCCATTAGACTGATGGGACTTTTAATTAAACATAAGACTGCTCTGATAATTAAATATAAAGAAGAAATCTGTGTTTTGCAAAAGGAACTTAGTAGATTTAGACATGATGAGAAATATGTAAAGTTTGATACCATACTACAAGAGACAATTGAAGCTACCAAACGTAATATAATGAATACCAAATATACAAAATATCAGAGAGATAGTAAAGATTACGCTAACAAAACAGTCTATGTGTGGCGTAGGAAGTTTAGAAGGGCAATACATCAATCAAAAAAACTCTATACAGACAGAAGACAAAAGCATTAGTCATGTAAAGGAAGATACAACAACCATGGGCACATTAGCACATAAGAAAAATAGGTGTTGGAGGAAAAAAGTAAGATTTAATACAGATAACCGTAATTTTACAGATGAAGAGGGTTCTGCCTCAGGGACTGATTTTTCTAATTCAGAGGGTAGTTCTGCATCAGACTGGGATAATACACCAATTGAATTAATCTCTAATTTAGAAGTAACAAAGGATATTAATACTCATTTAAATGAAAATATTCAAGCAGAGGGTACAGCACTATGCACCACTGAACAAGGAGCCAAACCAAAAGATAAGACATACACAGAGGTTTTTTGGGAGGGCTCAGGCATACCCAAAGGAGGGGGTGCACAGACAACACAAATAGAACAAGATTTAGTGGAGAAAAAACAGGAAAGGTACCCTCGAAGAGAAAACAAAAACAATCGGAAGTATGTTTGAATACAGTTATTAATATATCCAAGTATAGTCTGAGTGAGACTGAACGTAAAGTCCTCAGTTATGGACTCAATTTTTGCCCTTCTAGGGATTTCATTCTCTTTCAGACTATTCTGGATACTAATACATTTGTTAGATCGCTCACACTGAAGAAACATTTCCTTAAAGAAAATAAAACTACAGAGCCCAAGATTATGACTAAGAATGATACCACAACAAGTGACATGACAAATGATCTTACTTTTTAAGACCTTTGCACACGCAATGATCTAGAACAGTTAATATCTAAAGGGGACTTAACCTCAATGGAGGAAGAGAGCAAGGATAAACATGTGGGTTTTAAATGTAAATCCAATTTTAACCTTTGCAGTCCAGAGGTAAACCACTTGAATTATTTCAGAAAAGAGTTGTTGAGGATCTTACCGCTCTACATCAACAAAAAACAGGGAAAATGAATAATACAAACAATTTAACTAAAAAGGAAAGAGAAGCATTGGTAGCCCTAGAGAAAAATGAAAACATTGTGATAAAACGGGCGGATAAAGGTAGCAGTATAGTGGTCTGTGATAAGACTTGGTATATAGCTGAAGCTCATAGACAGTTGGATGACACTAATGTCTATGAGAAAGTTAGCCATAATCCCTGCATAGATTTTCAGAGACGTCTTTTCAAAATATTGAGTGAAGGTAGAAGAAATGGTTTTATTGATCAATCCACCTTTGAATATCTATATGTTGAACATCCAAGGACTGCTGCGTTTTATCACCTACCAAAAACACATAAAGGTCTTGAAAATGTCAAAGGGAGACCCATTGTGTCAGGCAATGGCTCCCTGCTTGAACATCTGTCCGAATGGGTCGATGATATACTGCAGCCATATGTACTCAAATTAAACAATTATGTAAAAGACACCACCCATATACTCAATATCTTTAAGAACTACACTTGGAAGGAAAATTATAGTTGGCTTACAGTAGACGCCATATCATTATATTCCTCAATACCACACTCTATAGGCCTACAAGCCATAGAGTACTATCTAGATAAAAATGGTAAATTAAATGCAGACTTTAAACACTATGTACTTAAAATCATTAAGTTTCTTTTGGAACACAATAGCTTTACTTTTGTAAATGACCACTTTATACAAAAACAAGGGACTGCGATGGGGGCGAAATTTGCGCCCTCATACGCAAATTTGGTTATGGGCTGGTTCGAAGAAATCTTTATGGAGATACAAATCCCTTTCGCAAACATATAATCCAATATAATAGGTTTATTGATGACCTTATAATAGTTTGGGAGGCTGATGAAACAACAGCTGATAAATTTATTCAACATCTAAATAATAATAAAATGGGATTAGGTTTCACTAAAGAATGGAATAAAGTAGAAATTAATTTTTTGGACATTACATTATATGGGGATTCCGAATCTAAATGTGTTAATACAGCACTATACCGTAAACCCATAGCTGGTAATGCATTGCTTTATGCTACCAGTGGACATCCAAAACATGTCTTTAAAGGAATTATCAAAGGACAGATGATGAGAGTGAAGCGAAATTGTTCACAAAATGATGACTATATTAAAGAGAGTGAAGAGTTGTCTCATAGACTAATTGCTAGAGGTTACTGTAAAAACGAGGTCACAAAAATTAAAAAGGAAGTTGACCAATAAAATAGAGAGGATCTACTGTCCCCTAAAAAGAAGGCCAAGATAGATGACAGACCTGCATTCGTCACCAAGTATTCGAATCAATATAATGATATATGTGATATCGTGAAAAAATATCTCCCAATTTTATACGGGGATGAAATACTAAAAGAAGTAATTGGTGATGGGTGTAGATTTGTCTATAAGAAAAATTATACACTTGCTAATTCGCTCTCACCCAGTGTTCTAAAAAATACACAGATACAAACTAACAAAAGTTCTTGGTTAAGACATAATGGCAGCTATAGATGTGGTAGCATAATGTCACCAACACTTTCGAATCTTACACAACAGGTGAAACCTTTCAGATATATGGTTGTCACAATTGTAGCTCAAACTATGTGGTATATCTGGCAGAATGCAATCTGTGCAGGGGTCAATACGTGGGACTCACTACACGTGATGTTAGGACACGTATAAGAGAACATCTGGGAGACATTAGAAATAAAGTCCCCTGCTCAGAATTAAGTAGACACTTTATTGAAGTCCATAATCAGTCAGTCCGTTCCTTTAGCTGGAATGTAATAGAAGCAATTAAAACTCCATCTAGCGGGGGAGATAGATCTTTAATATTAGGTAGACAGGAAGTCTATTGGATCTTTAGACTAAAAACCCAAATCCCTAATGGTTATAACTCAGAATTCGATTTGGTTAATTTCTGGGAATAGTTATCATATCCATATAATAAAACCTTATGTAGTAGATGTCTATACTTCTATCAATAGAAGTTATGAGTGTATATAGATCTAGTTTGAGTAAGGAATTCATTAACAATATCCTATCTAAACACATACATACCTACATATGCTATATAGTTCTCTATGTTACACATTTTAGTCTAGTGTTTGGTTGGCTCAAACATTAAATATAGATGGTACATTCACTACACCTAATAAAATATGGACCCTCCATAAGCCTTCATAATTTGAATTTTTTAGAAATTAAATATATTTATATATGTGTTTCATTTCTAACACCTTTAAACATAGTAAAAAGCCTTTCCTATATAGAGAGGAGAGTGTGGATACTTCATGCTGTGTTCTTATATTCTTATGGGCAGAGGCTCATTTTTGAGCCTAAATTCATTAAAGTACATTTGTTTCATAGAGAATACTAAAAGTAAAATAACGGCATAATTTTATGCAGATCTAATTCACTAAATGTATATAACATTATGATCCAATACATTTATGTATACTTTCATAATATGTAAACATCTGTTGAATACATTAGTAGTTAACATATTCATGTATACCTTTATATAGCATATTTATTAATATGTATGTTTAGTGAATCAAACAGAAAAAGAGATATTGTACTTTTGGTATTTTAAGTAGTTGATTATAGACAGCAACTCTCTTTATAGCTAGTAAGGGTTGAGTATTCAGCTGATTTGGTTGAACATGTAATTAGACACCTATTTAAGCCTTTGTAAAACATACAATAGACATGGTCTATGATTACTGCAGGAGCTAGCCGAAACGCGTTAGACCGTTCTATGCTTTTACACCACAATTGTTTCATGTTTTAACCTTGTTCCAAATAAATCTGATTTTTTATGTATCTACCTCTGGGACTTTGCACATTTTTTAATTTATTTTTTTCAAGAAAAATAGGAGTTTGAGATGAACTTGTATTGAAGAAAGTCAGCTGAACACTGTGTTTTTCTCAAATATCGCTCAGCAGTAAGGAGACATCTCAGTAGGTGGCATGTCAGGGGAGTATGTCAGGGCTGAGGATGATTTTTGAGCTATGGTACAAGATACAAAGTTGTCAAGGACGGAAAGATTGGTCAGGGGACGAAAAGTAGGAGATGGGAGAGTGGAGGTTTAAGAGAGTTTAAAAGATGTTTTTGATCTAGTAAATTAATTCTTCTGTGGAGTTTGGTGTGAGGGTTAGAATGAGGGAGAATAGGTAGTTCTGTGATGTTGCACATGAGAATATTATTATTATTATATTTTTTGTTATTATTATTTGTTAAACTTTGAAAGTATATAATGTCCACTGGAAATTAAAATATTTTTACACAGTTATTAAGTTATTATATTATTTAATTTTTCCAATAATTTAGTAATTCATCTTACAGCTCTGATGACTTGATGGATATCATTGGTTAATGGATATAATTGATAAGTATTATTATATCTACATTTCCTAACTTTGATGTTAATAAATAGCAGTAATAGAGCTGAAATGATAGACTGTCTCACAGAAGAGCAATTATCTAGTCATTAAAGGCATGTGGGAGTTGAAGTTTTCATCATTCAGATATCTGATTTACTTTTTATTATTATAATGTTTTTTAATTAGTATCCTCTGTTAAATTGTAGCTCCTTTCCATGAGAGCAAATCTAGGTAGGCTTATACGCTCGCACATATTTTGAGTACTTTAATGCAACAATGATTGTAACTGCTTTATACAGTGTTGCAAACACCACTATCATATATTGTATAAAACACATGTATAGAATCCCAAGCCTATGTTTTCTGTCAAAAGACAACAGCAATAACAAATGTTTTTTAAATGATATGATATATCTAAATAAATAAATTTTAATGTTGACATTCATGCCTCTTTAAAAATCACTGAAACAAAAAAAAGATACGGCTAGATTTGGAGTTTGGCGGTAGATGGGCTGCTAACGCTACGCGTGGTTTATGTCTAACGCACGGCATTGTTTGACTCCGGTATTTAGAGTTTATAAAAGACCATCTAACGATGCTCCTAACGCGTGTATTTCACACGTGGAATCCTGCCCGCGTTAGACAGTCTCCCATAGAGATCAATGAAAAAGCAAAATAAATAGCTTTTTTCACCTAACACTCGATCTCGTGAGAAATACGCACAGCTCGGTCATATGACGCATACCACATCATGCACAACATTAACACGCCGCAAATGTCACAACAACAATCACTCAACAAAGCACACAAGCATTACACATTCACAAGCGGGGGGATTTTTATTAAAATTTAATACAGGGAATACGCATATACTTTAAGATGCTGAAATACGCTAAATAACAACAAGGAATAAAAAATATATACATACACTAGCAAAATAATCGCATTCAATATCACTATATATTAGGACAAACATACATATACAACACTTCACTAATAACACACCATCGCAAATTCACATTTAAACATAATACTATTGGACAATGTTATAGAAAACGAGCACTATGACATCATCGCATTCTACACATTCCACAAATACTAACTCCAAATGAGCATGCGCAAATTCACACAACTAATACACATTGCACTAATATTAATTGCTAATAAAGCACACCTGAACACAATTTACAACGGAAATTGGTACATCATTAAACATTTACACAGGGTATATAAGCACCACACAAGCATCGCTTCTTTGACTGTGTTGCTGGTGGGTCTTTGGAGATTGGAGGTTTAAGATTAGAGAGTTTGTGCATTATTGTGAGTGAGTTAGTGTTAGTGTGAGAGAGTCAGTTGTTAGTGTTATCGTGAGTGAGTTAGTGGGAGTTAGTGGGAGTGGGAGAGAGTCAATTAGTGGGAGCGTGAGTGAGTTAGTGGTAGTGGGAGTTGTTAGTGAGAGTTAGTGGTAGTGTGAGAGAGTCAGTTAGTGGGAGCGTGAGTTAGTGCTAGTGTGAGTTATTGAGAGTTAGTGGGAGTGTGAGTTAGTGAGAATTAGTAGTAGTGTGAGTTAGTGAGAATTAGTATTAGTGTGAGTTAGCGAGCGAGTGATTTTTCTGTACACTTAACACATTTACACGCAAACACATTCAATACATACATACACTTATCAATAACACTACATACACTCCATACCCCATACCCCCCCATACTACACTCCATACCCCATTCCCTGTAGTCCCATTCCCTTTCATCCCATTTACTCTTATCCCATACCCCATACCCATCCCATACCCATCCCCTAGTTACATTTAGTTTACATATCCTCCTTTTAGTCTTCTTCTTCTTTTGGTTTATTTAAATCCTCTTTACCCTCTTTGTTTTTTTAGATCCCTCTCACACTTTCAGCACTTATTTTGTCTTTTTAGTTCTTTATTTTGACCCCCTTTCATTTCATCACACTCACTTTTTGTTTGATTATTTGGGGTTTAGTTTAGGGAACAGATGGAGGGCAGGCAGGGGAGAGGTAGAGGGGGGAGGAGAGGGAGGGGGAGAGGAACAGGGCAGGAAGGGGGGCAGGAAGCGGGGGTGGAAGCGGTGGGTGGACCCAGCCACTTGGTTCAAGATGAACAAGTGGCTGGGCCCAGTGGCGGACAGAGTAGGGCTTCACAGTCCGGGAAACAGAGGGCATCGTCACAGGGGAAGGCCAAGGCGACTAGGGAGGCGAGGTTTTCGATGGAGGAGAAGGAGGCCCTCGTAGAGGCCTATATGGCCAGGTATAGGAGGCTGCAGCACCAGAAGACTACCCCGACTGAGAAGAGGAAGCTCTGGCATGAGATAAGGAATGCAGTCAATGCAGTGGGTGGCCGGAACAGAGATATGGATTCTATAAAACATCGCTACCGGGACTGTAAGATGGATCTCAAGAAAAAGTTAAGCCTGGAGGCCCGACATTCCTCAGGAACCGGTGGCGGTCCTGCCCTAGAAATTGAGTACTGCCGATGGGAGGAAATGTTGCGGCCCAGCATCTCCGAGGTGGATGTAGTCGGTATTGGAGGAATTGATACCGGGAACCTGCCATTCTCATCTGACGGTAAGCTCATTTAAGAATAAATTCACATACGAATGTATTTCAAGGGACACTATACGCAAACCTTTACTTTCATGATTAAGGTAGCGAATACAATTTGACAAAACATTCAAATGTACTTATATTACCTAATTTGAATCATTCTTGAGATATATTTAAATGAAGAAATAGCCATGCACACGGTGAACCAATCACAGGAGGCAGCTATATTCAGCTAACAATCAGCATCTTCTAAGCATATTTAGATATGCTTTTCAGCAAAGAATATCCAGAGAATGAAGCTAATTAGATAAGAAAAGTACATTAGAAAGTTGATTATAAATGTATGCTTCTAAATCATGAAAGATAAAACATTGGGTTTCATGTCCCTTTAAGGATCAGATTAATGCTATTACGCTGTTTACACGCATTCACAATTACTTTGCGATTACATCAGTATCTAGGCTATAGGTTAGGTGTGCATTTAAACAGACTGAAAACAAACGCTAAAACATTCAGATTGACCAGAGATATCACGGTTTAGAAAATGCGGAAATCGTATTGATTGTTAGATTTCAAAGTGGATTAATGATTCTGCATTTGTAATTGTATCGTAAGCTAAGTCATTTAAAGCTTGATTTGGAAATATGCTAATATATACATTTTTTATTTTTTCAAATATACAGAGTCTGGGGAGGAGGCAGCACAACAAATACAGCCTCCTCCATCTCCCCGGGATGAGAGTGGTGGGGAGCAATTTCCACTTCGGAGGGAAGAGGCCCCCCGTGACGAAGAGGGCACGGAAGCAGATGAAGAGGCCCCGGAAGCAGAGGCGGAACCAGAGGCCCCTCAAGAACCCGCACCCCGCCGTGCACGGGCACCCCGCCGTGCACGGGTACCCCGCCAAGCACAACAACAGGAAATAGCAGAGGTGCGGATTCTACTAGACTACATAGACCAGATGCGTAACTCCCGGATACAAAATATAGAAGGCCGAACTCGAATTCTTGAAGGACAAAACCAAATAATTGAAGGCCAAAACCAAATAATAAACATACTTAATAGAATAGAAGAAGGGCAAAACAGAATCATTAATCTACACCAAGAAATGTTTAATTTTTTCCGGGAGGCGCATGCTGGTCTGCCTCCTGGTCCGCCTCGTGCTGCTGGGCCTCCTGCTGCTGGGCCTCCTGCTGCTGGGCCATCTTCTCCTGCCGGGCCATCTTCTCCTGCCGGGCCATCTTCTCCTGCCGGGCCATCTTCTCCTGCCGGGACATCTCCTCCTGCCGAGCCATCTCCTCCTCCTCAGCCATCTTCTCCTCCTCAGCCATCTTCTCCTCCTCAGCCATCTTCTCCTCCTCAGCCATCTTCTCCTCCTCAGCCATCTTCTCCTCCTCACCTTGGTCGTCCCAGTACTCTTCCTTCCACTCTTCCCACAACATCTCCAAGGAGAACTCGTCAGAGTCGGCAGTTGCCCCTCCCAGAGCCTCAGCCCCGTGGGAAGAGGGGAAGGAAGAGGAAGTAAGTATTTGTTTTCATGTTTAATGTTTTTTTTATTTAATGTGTAATGGATAGGTATGTGATGATGTGGTTTTCATACACTTGTGGACCACACTCTGTATATAATCTACTTCTATGGGACCGGGTCCATGGAGGCAGATTGTTTTCAGAGTGTGGGTTATAAGTGTGTGAAAACCACATCATCACATACCTATCCTTGTTCATGATATTGATTGGTTTCTGTGATGTGATGTCCAAACTGTTTCCCGAATCGCAAACAAAATTACCATTACAATTATCCATGATGGCATATTACTGTTTGAATGCCAATAACACAGCTTAAAGGGACAGTCAGAAAATTATTGATTACAAAGAAAACACTGTATTACGCATTATCAAGTTGGAAACAACAAAACATGGAGAAATACGTGTGACTTATGTGCTTACCCTTGTATCTATGACTATGAAAAATGACCACTTATTTGTTGTTCTGACATAACAACATTTTAGATATCAATGATCAATACATGGTAAATAATATGCTGTATGAGCACAAGGTTTTACATATACAAATGCTATCCAAATGCCCTCTAGTGGTCAAATTGTATAATGATTACATGCACTCCTCAAGCTCTAAGAAATGAGCACACGAACCTCATAGGTTTAGCTAGCAAATTAAAGTAAACACAGACAAATGATTCATTGGTGAGAAACCTTTGATATCATTGATATTACAAAATTGACTTTTAGAATAATGCAAAACATTATTTGTTTTCTAAACTGTCCCTTTAACAAAATTACATATGCTAACATATATTTGAAGATTGTTGGTATATCTACATGTACTTGTTCAAACAATAAATATTGAAATCAGATTTATATTGACGTGTTAAATAAAGTCTATTTTCTTAAAGAGACATTATTGTGTTAATTTATTTTTAGAAAGACATTTGTTTTAACAATGAATATGGTTTAAAGTCCTTTTAGGAGTGGGGGGTGAAAATATGCTAACAATAATATATTTGGTGATTAAACAATGTGTAACTCATACATTATACAAAAATAAACATTTGCATTAAAGGGACAGTATACTATATTTTTAACAGAACTGTATGTAATAGACACTACTAGAAACAACAAGATTAACATATACTGATATCAATATTACAAAGCTTTAAACACTTTCAAAGAAAATCGGGTTATCTCTATTGAAAATATAGATGAACCCCCATTACAACCGTAAAACAAGACAATACCCCATCATTAACATATGAAAAGACCCTTTACACAAACAGGAGAAAGCTGGAGATGGTACTCACATGAAACTCAGAGGCTTGGCGAGGAGTCTGAAAATTACTTACATTTTCTTTGAACAGAAGCAAAATGAAACGTGTATTTGTTAAACAATGGACTATCTAACTAGAGACAAAATAAAAAGTTTTGATTTATAATGTGAGTGTCTAATGAACCTTTAATAACATATACGACAAAATTACATTTAGAAGAAGTCGGCATCATATATTTAGCATATGATAAAGATAAATGCATATTGATTACTTGATTGTAACACAATAGCGCATATTTATGACTTAGATATCTTTAACATTAAACACAACAGTCATTTTTCATAAAAAGGAACATAATGTTGACAAACATATTAAACAACATGGACTATAGAGATTTGCACTTGCCTCGAAATATCTTATGCATGAAAACATTTTGCTTTCGTTCGTTTATTCAACCAGACATCCAGCAAAAGAGAATGTGGTGGTCTTTATCAGCTATGGTTCAACAATGTAACATGATGCAAACAATCCATATTCGCAATGTTTTTAAACTTGGCTTCATTCACAAACGTGTTTAACGTGCACAAACAAATATTGCAGGACTACGTAATACAATCATACGTTTTTTTACCTTTGCATGTGACGTCTTAATTAACATGGCGCTTCCTTGATCACTTAAGAACGCAATCCAATAAAAGGCACATTCCTGATCACGTAAGAACGTAAACAAAAAAAAGGCGCATCCTTGATCGCGTAAAAACGCCATCCAATAAAAGGTGCATCCTTGATCGCGTAAAAACGTCAGTCAATACAAGGAATCATTGGACAGCCTGGCAGGTGACGTCTTAAGCAACATGGCGCATCCGCGATCGCAGAAAAACCGCAGCCAATACAAGGACTCAGTTGACAGCTTGGCATATCACTAAGAAACATATTTATATTTTTGAAACTAGTATGTGTCTAGATTGATATCTAGGAATGTCACGAAATCATGATTCATCTTTTCGGACTTGACTGTCCCTTTAACTATAGCTATGGTGTATATCTTTAACATTTAAAAGATACACATGAGAAATACATATGCCATTGATGTTTTAAGATATGTTTAGATTGTTTGGGAATAACAATAATGACACATGTATTGATCAAACGGGTCATTTATTCAAGTTGAAATATGGTCAGACTACCTATAGCCATATATGGGAGGAGAAGTATTTTTTAACAATATTTTGAAAAACATATTCCTCATATAAAATATGTGCATTACACACAGAGATTGATTTGGTTACACTTTTACAATAAGATAGAATAGAAAATGAGATACATGTGCTGTCAACATTACAATAAGATTGTTTATTATTAAGATTATATGTCCTTGTTCATGTAAAAAGGACAAAAACGCTTTAGAAATGGAAATACATTCATTAACAATTGTGCTCACCATCACTTAAAGGGACATGATTTTTATTTATAAAAAGAGGATACACAGAGACAATACTATTTCAAGAAAATGAACACTTTACAGGGATTATATCATTGTATCAATCCTCAGATCATTTGTTAAAGGTGCATCAATTCATGCAGAGTTTATAAATACACACATGGATGTGAAATTTGAAATATACATATATAACAATCTTTATATACATATATAAAACAATTACTATGCTAATCATAATCATGCAATGATAAAGATTTTAAATAACAATATAAAGACAAAAATAAAAATTACATTGGAGATGTTAATCTTAAAGTCATTTACAATTGTATTACATATATGATTCAGGAAACAACATTATTTTGGGTATGTCCCTTTAAGGATCAACCAGATAAAATAGAGATTTCAATCAATGACATGAATAAGGAGGACAAAGAATCGTGCAATGACATGTCTTTTATTAGTATGTCAGAAAACAACAACGTTTATAAATAATATGGTAAAGATCTGGAAAATGGATCCATATGACAAGGTAACAGAGTGCATCACAGTCCATGAAGAGAGTTGCCAAGGGCCACCATAGCCCCATTGGATCCATATGACAAGGTAACAGAGTGCATCACAGTCCATGAAGAGAGTTGCCAAGGGCCACCATAGCCCCATTGGAGCCATATGACAAGGTAACAGAGTGCATCACAGTCCATGAAGAGAGTTGCCAAGGGCCACCATAGCCCCATTGGAGCCATATGACAAGGTAACAGAGTGCATCACAGTCCATGAAGAGAGTTGCCAAGGGCCAGCATAGCCCCATTGGAGCCATATGACAAGGTAACAGAGTGCATCACAGTCCATGAAGAGAGTTGCCAAGGGCCACCATAGCCCCATTGTAGATATATGACAAGGTAACAGAGTGCATCACAGTCCATGAAGAGAGTTGCCAAGGGCCACCATAGCCCCATTGTAGATATATGACAAGGTAACAGAGTGCATCACAGTCCATGAAGAGAGTTGCCAAGGGCCACCATAGCCCCATTGGAGCCATATGACAAGGTAACAGAGTGCATCACAGTCCATGAAGAGAGTTGCCAAGGGCCACCATAGCCCCATTGGAGCCATATGACAAGGTAACAGAGTGCATCACAGTCCATGAAGAGAGTTGCCAAGGGCCACCATAGCCCCATTGGAGCCATATGACAAGGTAACAGAGTTCATCACAGTCCATGAAGAGAGTTGCCAAGGGTCACCATAGCCCCATTGGAGCCATATGACAAGGTAACAGAGTGCATCACAGTCCATGAAGAGAGTTGCCAAGGGCCACCATAGCCCCATTGGAGCCATATGACAAGGTAACAGAGTGCATCACAGTCCATGAAGAGAGTTGCCAAGGGCCAGCATAGCCCCATTGTAGATATATGACAAGGTAACAGAGTGCATCACAGTCCATGAAGAGAGTTGCCAAGGGCCACCATAGCCCCATTGGAGCCATATGACAAGGTAACAGAGTGCATCACAGTCCATGAAGAGAGTTGCCAAGGGCCAGCATAGCCCCATTGTAGATATATGACAAGGTAACAGAGTGCATCACAGTCCATGAAGAGAGTTGCCAAGGGCCACCATAGCCCCATTGGAGCCATATGACAAGGTAAAAGAGTGCAACAGGCACAACAATAAACTTAAAAAAAGGCCAAATGGCAACAATAACAAAAACATCAACATGTGGACGGAGGATTCTTATCTGCGACCTTGGAGCATCTCCAGATCCTCCACTTACTGGTCATCATCTTCATCGTCCTGTGCATGTCCAGCTCCAGATTCAGGCCTTGAATTTAATAGCATGATTTGACGCAGAGTCAAATCCTGAACCCGGAGCTGGGCCTGCATGGTGTCGTTCATCCCTCTCAGGACAGCTGCGTTCCTCAACACGGCCTGTTCTACTCGTGCTATACCTTCTAGCATGAGCCATGCTGAGTCACAGCCTAAAATAAAGAATAAATCAAATATTAAGGATAATTACACAACAGAAGAAAAAATAAGCAAAGATACATTGTCATCATAAAGACAAATCATTCTTTACATCAATTTGTTAAAATTGATTCTTTACACATTAAATATGTTATTCAGACAGACCGAAATCATTAAAGGGACAGTTTACTCAAACATGTTGTCCCCTTTAATTGGTTTTCGATGATCCACTTATACAACTTAAGTGTATAAAATCTTGTTAAAGGATTTACATTGTACTTACATTAGCAATTTAAATATTTTAATTATACTGTGGTAGGCACACCTATCCTTAAACATTTTGGCGTTGAGGACAAGCTGTGTAAACATATCAACCTGAAGAAATTACATTCCCACTGGGTTAGACAAGAGATAATGTATCAACATTTGTACATAAATTGTTGGATCCAAGTAGTGGTGATTGGTATATGTAGTGATATCAAATTAAAGGGACACTGAACCTAAATATTTAATTGACTGATTCAGATAGAGCATGACATTACAAATATTAAAAAATTACACATATTCTTTAAATGTTTGAATTCTCTAGATAGATTTTGAATGCAAGAATGTAGGTTTATAGGGCAGGCCATATTTGTTTATCAACTTTGGTTGTCCCTGCTGGTTGATGGATCCATTCATCCAACAATAAAGAAATGATGTCCACAATTATTTTCTATTTAAAATTAA